>NC_134778.1:62192302-62217302 GCF_046742065.1 Oratosquilla oratoria | reverse complement strand
TAGATATTTCCTCCACGGTTACGCGCCTCCTGGCGTACGCTCCTGACGTTCTTCTCCTCCTCCACATCCTCCTCTCTCTGTCACTGTCTCCTTTGACTCTTTCGCTGAAAGTATGTTCCTTACCGATTCTATTTTCGCTAATAAGGAAAAAATAATTCCTCTGATGGACAGACTTTGGATAACATGGAATCTCCAGCTCGTTGAGATCCGGTCATTTAACCTAAATAAAATCGTCAAGTATTAACCAGAATAAAGACTGGAAAAGATCAACGTCATGTGTGAGGTCACTAAGTCTATATGCCAACATACTCCACCCCTTTCAAGTGTATAAGATTATAAACGGATAAATTGACGACGCGGCCCGAAGGGATGTTCCCCGCATCTCCTCCACGTACAATTGAAGGCAGAGCGGGGCTACCACTTATAAAAGTGTGTGTGTGTGTGTGTGTGTGTGTGTGTGTGTGTGTGTGTGTGTGTGTGTGTGTGTGTGTGTGTGTGTGTGTGTGTGTGTGTGTGTGTGTGTGTCTGTCTGTCTCTGCATGACACACCATGATCTTGGATCATGTGTTGGACTCATGATCGATATATTTCCCTCCCGGAAGAGAGCTCAAAGCTCATATATGACATTACACGCACATACACACACCCAACTCCCCGTTCACGAGAGTTGGAGTAACGACTCGCAGCGCAGCGATACTGATATTATTTCAGCCCTGGGCGAGATTCGAACTCGGACCGCTATAACAGCGGTTGCGAACGCTACCACTGCGCCGTCGAGAGAGAGAGAATGTGTGTGTGTGTGTGTGTGTGTGTGTGTGTGTGTGTGTGTGTGTGTGTGTGTGTGTGTGTGTGTGTGTGTGTGTGTGCGCGCGTGGGGGGGGGACTCTTCATCTCCAAGGTGCCAGAAGGGGAGGAGTAGTGAGACAGAGAGTCGTTTGGTCTGGGCGTCTACTTGAAATTGGCTACCCCCACCCTTATGGGGAGATTGAGATCTTTCTACGTGTACATATATCCTTATACGTTCCCCCTTATATGTCTCCTTCCATGTCACTAACGATTCTCTTTCTCTAACAGATGTCCAGTACTCCTCCCTCCCTCACTCCTTCTCTCTCTCTCTCTCTCTCTCTCTCTCTCTCCTTTCCTCTTCTTCTTTTTCTTCTTCTCCCCCCTCTCTCTCTCTCCCCTTTCTTCTCTCTCCCTCCCTCTCTCTCTCTCTCTCTCCCCTCTCTTCTCTCTCCCTCCCCCCTCCCCCCCCCCTCTCTCTCTCTCTCTCTCTCTCTCTCTCTCTCTCTCTCTCTCTCTCTCTCTCTCTCTCTCTCTCTCTCTCATTTCTTCTTCTTCTTCTTCTTCTCTCTTTCTCTCTGTCTCTCTCCTTTCCTCGTCCTCTTCTTCTTCTTCTTCTCTCTCTCTCTCTACTTTTTTTCTGTCTATTCCGGCTTCCCCCACTACTTCCTTCTATTATTTTTCTTCTTCTTCTTCTTCTTCCTGTTCTTTCAATTCCCATTCTTCCGTTTCCTATTCCTGGCCCTTTGATTCTCCATCTTCTTAAACCAGTTTTTCCCAAAGATGCCGTTCTTCTCCTTTTACTATTTCTAATCAAATCTTCCTCTCTTCCTCCTCCTCTTTGTTATCTTCCTCTACGCTGATTAACAATATCCTTCCTCCGGTCTTTCCAGCAGATTAGTTCTGTCCCATTTAATCCTCCCTCTCCTCCGTTCCCTATCACTTACCTATTCCTTGTTCCCTTTCCTTTCCTTTCCTTTGTCTCTCATTTCCCTACCTTTTCATTTGCCTGTTTCCTCTTCTTTCTTCCTCTTCCTTCCTCGCCATCATCCATGACCTCAGTCCCATTCCCAATGCCTCTTCCTCCTCCTCCTCCTCCTCTTCCTCCTCCCCCTCCCCTCCTCCTCTGGAGTCCTTTCATCTTCTTTAACCTTCTTTGATAAAAAGATGTCTAATTCCAAGCCTTTTATCCCTCCTCATCATACTCCTCATCCTCATACTCATCCCCCTCCCCCTCATACTCGTCCTCCTCATGTTCCTCTTCATCCTCATACTCCTCCTCCTTCTCCTTCTCATGCTCCTCCTCCTCATACTCCTCCTCCTCCTCCTCATGCTCCTCCTCCTCCTCATGCTCCTCCTCCTCCTCATGCTCCTCCTCCTCTTCATGCTCCTCCTCCTCCTCATGCTCCTCCTCCTCCTTATGCTCTGCCTAATCTCCCTTATGCTCTTCCTCTCTCTTATGCACTTCCTCCTCATTTTCCTCCTCCTTATCATATTTCTCCTTTTCATGCTCCTCATTCTCTTCCTTATGCTCCCCGATCCCTTCTCCATGCTTCTCATTCTCCTCTACATGCTCCTCATCCTCCTTCCCATGTTCCTGATTTCCCTCTTCCTCTAAGTGATCCTCCTCTTCAAGCTCTTCTTCCCATGCTCTCCTTCCCCTCTTCATGCTCCTCCCTCTCTACATGCTCCTCCCTCTCTTCATGCTCTTCCTTCTCTTCACGCTCCTCTCTCCATGCTCCTACCTCTCTTTACGCTCTTCACTCTCTTCACGCTCCTCACTCTACATGCTCCTCTCTCTAATCATGCTCCTCCCTCTCTTCATGCTCTTCCCTCTCTTCACGCTCCTCCCTCTCTTCATGCTCCTCACTCTACATGCTCCTCTCTCTAATCATGCTCCTCCCTCTCTTCATGCTCCTCTCTCTAATCATGCTCCTCCCTCTCTTCACGCTCCTCCCTCTCTTCACGCCCCTCCCTCTCTTCACGCTCCTCCCTCTATTCACGCTCCACCTCCATATCCGGCGTGTCCTCCCGTTTTTTTTCTTCCTCCGAGTCTCCTCCACTCAGAGCTCTTTTCCCTCCTCCACCACTCCTCTCCTCCCTCTCTCCCCCCCGTCCTCCACCACCTCCCCTCTCCTTCCTTCCTCTCCACGGCTCTCCTCCTCAGCATCTCTCATCTCGCCCGCCTTTGTTTTACTTCCTCCTCTGATCAACAACAAAACTAATGTGACCATTCTTCTTCCTCATTTTCTATCTTTATTTTTTTGTTCTCTCTCTCGCTTCTGTCCTGGTTTCCCCTCCCCTCCCCTCACCCCACCCGGGCCTTCCCCCCTCCTGGCCTTAACCCCAGTCGGCCTTCCCCTCCTTCCGGCCTGGCCTTCCCGTTCTTCCCTCCCAGCCTTCCCGTTCTTCCGTCCCGGCCTTCCCGTCCTTCCCTCCCGGCCTTCCCGGCGTTTCCTCCCGGCCTTCCCGTTCTTCCCTGCCGGCCTTACCGTCCTTCCCTACCGGCCTTCCCGTCCTTCCATCCTGGCCTTTCCGTCCTTTCCTGCCGGCCTTCCCATTCTTTCCTCCCAGCCTTCCCTGCCTTCCCGTCCTTCCCTCCCGGCCTTCCCTCCCGGCCTTCCGCCCTTCCCTCCTGACCTTCCCGCCCTTCCCTCTTGACCTTCCCGCCCTTCCCTCCCGACCTTCCTGTCTCTCCCGGCCTTCCCTTTCTTCCCTCCTGGCCTTCCCGGCCTTCCCTCCTGCCTTCCCGCCTCCCCCCCCACTCCCCTGCCTCCCAGGCCTTCCCTCCCGTCTTCCTTCCCTAATCCTTCTACCTACGGATCCTTCTCCTCAAACCAAAATAAACATTTACGTCCTGTGGGACTAACCCTATCCTTGATCCTTCCTCCCTCTTCCCTCAAAAGCCAGATTGCCTTGCTACTCCTGCTTACTTCTCTGAGACTAAACTCTCACGTGTATTGCTCAACTCTCTCACCTCACCTTCTCACTCAAACCCCATCTTCGCCTCGTAGGTAGAATATACGCCAGGACGCACTGAGCACCTACGGCCGAAGCCGTCACATTCGTTCTATGCGCTTAGACTGCTGAGAATCGAACAAAATTACGGGATTCGAACCGACAAAATGGAAATAATAAGTTTCCCTCGGAGGTAGCCACACAGATTACAATTTGGTGTCCTTAGATGCGGTTAGGCAAGCACCTGAGCAAAATACTGACAAGTCTATTAATCAAACTCCTTTGTTACTAGATTACATCCAGATTAATAAAATCCCCGGCGGCAGACAGAATGAAAGGTCAAGTACCAACTGGTACGCAATTTTTTTTTTTTTTTTTTTTTTTTTTTTACTTTTCTGTAATTCACCACAGTCTTAAAGCACATGTTGCATTCGTAATCGACAGCTACTACAAATCCGGATATTAGCTCAGAGCTCACATTTTTGGCTCGTGTGTGTGTGTGTGTGTGTGTGTGTGTGTGTGTGTGTGTGTGTGTGTGTGTGTGTGTGTGTGTGTGTGTGTGTGTGTGTGTGTGTGTGTGTGTGTGTGTGCGTGTGTGTGTGTGTGTGTGTGTGTGTGTGTGTGTGTGTGTGTGTGTGTGTGTGTGTGTGTGTGTGTGTGTGTGTGTGTGTGTGTGTGTGTGTGTGTGTGTGAGTGTGATTCACCATGGTTTTGGATCACGTGCTGGACTCGTGATCGACACTTATTAACCTCCCGGATGAGAGCTCAGAGCTCGTATGACTGTGTGTAATAATGATAATAATAATAATGATAGGTTTATTGAGATAGCAGTGATACACTGACAATAATACAATTGGGCACTTTTATGAGTAATATAGTAATTATTAGAGTGATATGCTTAGTCTAAAATTTATGATGAGTTTATTGTGCGGACAATGGATGGAATGGCACTGTTCTTGTATCGGTCAGTTCTCGGCGCTCTGATGGGCTTGATTTTGTTTGAATGCCGAGTTGCATGGCGGGTGGGTGTGGTGGGAGGTGGGAGGAAGTGACGGTGACGTGGGTGTAGCATTAGGTCCTGTCCAAACTTATTCAGTGCCTCACTGTGTTTGTCGGACAATCTTGGCAAGCTGAGGGTGGTGAGGGCGTGTTCGTATCCCTCATACTGATTACCCAAGATAATTCTGCACGCTCTTTTTTGCACTTTCTCTAATTTGCTCCTCTGTGTGATGTTAAGTGATGATGACCAGGCTGGGGAGGCGTACATGAGGGTGGGGAGTACGAAGGTGGTGTAGACTCCCTTTAGATCTGGTGATGGGGTACCAAGGGACTTCAATCTGCGCAGCATGAAGAGTTTGTAAGAGGCTGTCCTGATGATGTTGTTGATGTGCTGGTTCCAGTTAAGGTGGTCGTCTATTGTGATGCCTAGTAGCTTGGCGGACTGGACCACTTGAAGGGAATGGGTTCCTAATGACAGTTGAGGTGGTGCCACCGCCTGTTTGGATGTACAAACATGCATGACCACGGTCTTGTTGTGGTTAACTGTCACATTCCTGCTCTCAGTCCACGTTTTGAGGTTGTCTAGGATGTTTTGTAGTGGAGAAAAGTCAGGCTGCCTGGTGTTGATGGGAATGCCAACTGTACAGTCATCGACGTATTTCCATCTATGTTGGGTGTCCATTAATGCGTCATTTATGAGGATGAGGAAGCACAGTGGTCCCATCTTGGTCCCTTGGGGGACCCCACATGTTAGAGGGTGGAGGGAGGATGTCGTTCCCTGGTACCTCACTACCTGTTGACGTCCGGTCAGGAAGTCGGCTAGCCATGCTACCAAGTGTGGTTGGATCCCCAGTTGTATGGCTTTGGAGATGATGATGTTATGGTCAACAAGGTCAAACGCTTTCTTGAAGTCAATAAAGGTCAAGGCTAGAGAAGTATTGCGCTTGTCTTTCCTTGTGTGTGTGTGTGTGTGTGTGTGTGTGTGTGTGTGTGTGTGTGTGTGTGTGTGTGTGTGTGTGTGTGTGTGTGTGTGTGTGTGGTTGTTTGCGTGTTCTTGTGTGTGTGTGCGTATTTGTACGTATGTGTGTGTGTTCTCGCATATTTATCATTCTACGTCCGACACGGACCAAAAGGGTCTTTCCATTGGATCAGAAGCCTTCCTTCCCCTCAATTTCTTCATTCCCGTCCAGACATCAACCGAACCTAATTTGGACCTTCCTCGACTCATTCTTCCCTAATTCCCGACCTTCCTTTGGCCCCGCCTACGTCGGGATTACACCCTTCCTGGCCTCCTCACCCTCTTCTCCTCTTCCTCCTCCTCTTCCCCCTCTCCCTCCTCCCCTGCCTTATCCTCTCCCTTCTAATCTCCCTCTCCCTCCCCTTCCTCCTCTTTCACCTCCTCTCCCTCCCCCTCCTCCTCCCTTCATCACCCTCCCCCTCTTCCTCCTCCTCTGCCTTATGCTCTCCCTTCTTATCTCCCTCTCCCTCCACTTCCTCCTCTTTCCCCTCCTCTCCCTCCCCTCCTCCCCTCATCACCCTCCCCCTCCCCCTACTCCTCTGTCTTCTCCTCTCCCTCCTAATCTCCCTCCCCCTCCTCCTCTTCCTCTCCCTCCTAACCTCCCTCTCACTCTCCGTCCTCCTCTTTCCCCTCCTCCTCCTCTTCCTCCTCCTCCCCTCCTCCTCCTCTTCCTCCTCATCCCCTCCTCCTCCACTCCTCCTCTGCCTTTCCCTCTCCCTCCAAATCTCCCTCTCCTACTCCTCTCCCTACTAATCTCCCTTCCCCTTCCTCATCCTCTTTTTACTCCCATCCGCCTCTCCCTCCTCCTCTTCTTTCTACTCCCCCTCCTCCTACCCCCCTCCCGTTCGTTCTACTTCCCTTCTACTCCTTCTCCTCTAGTCCTCCTCCTCTCCCTCCTCCTTCACTTCCTTCCTCCCTCTACCTTCTCCTCCCACTCCTCCTCTCCCTCCTCCTTCACTTCCTTCCTCCCTCTACCTTCTCCTCCCACTCCTCCTCCACCTTCTCCTTCTACTCCCTTTCCCGTCCTCCCTTTACTCCCTTCCTCCTCCTCCTCCTCATCTCCCTTCTCCCTCTCTTCTCCTCATCCTCCCCTCCTCCTCCTCCTCTTCACAAGAGCCACTGAGATATGAGTATACCCAATACAGAGACTTATCAAGGGATGGGGGGGATGATGTGGAAGGGGAGGCTGAGGGGGAGGGGGAGGGGGAGGTGACGATGGAGGAGGACGGGACGGAAGAGTGGTGGTGGTGGTGGCGGAAGGGAGGGAAGGGCGTTGGGGGGGACAAGAGAGGGAGACTAGAAGAGACAAAGAAACATGGAGACCCGCGGCCCCGTGGCGGCCGGCAACGGTTCTCGAGCGTTCCCACAGATCTCTCATGTAAAGAGCCTTGGATTGTTATCTGTGTATGAGATCAGTCGCCGGTTGTCAACCCTCCTTATTTGAAATAGAGGAAGGAATACAGTTGAAATGGATAAAGAGAGATCCGGGGACCAAATGTCAGCCCCTCAAGTCTGCACCTCCAGGTTGATGGGTTTCGAAAATGGGCAGGAAGGAGATGATGGTCTCCGATGTCTATCTTTGAGAAAGCCACAAGCAGGTACCCGCCATTGATCCCATCAAAGAAAGAGAAGAAGGGGGAAAGAGGAGGAAAAGAAGGAGGAAGAGGAGGAAGAGGAGGAGGAAGACGAGGAGGAGGAGGAAGAGGAGGAGGAGCAGGAGGAGGAGGAGCAGGAAGAGGAGGAGCAGGAGGAGGAGGAAGGGGAAGAGGAGGAAGAAGAGGAGGAGGAAAAGGAGGAAGAAGAGGAGGAAGAGGAGGAAGAGGAAGAGGAGGAGGAAGAGGAGGAAGAAGGAGGAGGAAGAGGAGGAGGAGGATAAAAAACGGTATATAAGAGAAAATGTGAAAAGGAGAAATAGAGTGGGAAGTGTAGAAAGGAGAAGTAGGTGAAAGAAATAGAGAGAAAAAAGAGGACAGGAGAGAAAAAGAGGAAACTGAGATAAGGGGAAGTGTGTGAGGTTGTTGGAGGGGAGAAGAGGGGAGAAGGAGGGAGGGGAGGGATGGAGGGGTCAAGAAGATGGGAGGGAGAGGAAAAGAGAGAGAGAGGAAAAGAGAGGGAGAGAGAGAGAGAGGGACGAAAAGAAGGGCTGTATTCTTCGTCTTTTTCTTCGTCTTTTTCTTTTTCTTTTTTTCTTTTTTTCATGAGCATCTTTTACAAGCATTTCATTTATTTCTATTACATTTTATTCTACTTTGTTTCAATTGTTTGTTTACTTTTTTGACAATTCATATATCCGTTTGCTATGTTCATTGATTTATTTATATATTTTTTCAACATATTTATGAACTCTATGTATTTAGTTTATCTGTTTATTTATTGTTATATTTATTTACTTATCTATTTATATTTTGTTTATTTATATTTACCTATTTATATTTAATTCATTTAATGATTTATTCATTTATTAATTTTGTATTTGTGTTTGTGTGTGTGTGTGTGTGTGTGTGTGTGTGTGTGTGTGTGTGTGTGTGTGTGTGTGTGTGTGTGTGTGTGTGTGTGTGTGTGTGTGTGTGTGTACACGAAGAAAAGGTCTTGTATCTACGGTATATGTATAGAACGCGAGAGGATAAATGAAGGACTTGATAAGGACGTTCTTACAAAGGACTCGGTCTACTAATACGAGCCAAAAGTACACTCCTTCAATCCACAACCCAGCAGAGGGCTCCAAGGAGCAGAGGACCATATGACCCATACTTGTCAGTTGGTGACTCTTTGACGTAAGGACTAGTGGCGGGGGAGTAATGGGGTGAAAATTTCAGACACGTGACCAGGCGCATATATACACACACACACCCACACACATATATATATATATATATATATATATATACATATATATATACATACATACATACATACATATAGATGGATAGATTTTTTCTCTTTCTCTCTCTCTTCTTTTTCTTCTTCTTTTTCTTCCTCTTCTTCAGTTAGAAATATGTGAACAGGTCGGGAGAACGGAAGGAAATGAAGAAAAATGAGAAGTAGAAGGGGAATGGAAGATTGGAATAGTTGGGGAATGGTTGGGGAGAAGTTGGGTAATGGAATGGAGAATGGGGAGAGACTTGGAAGGAGAGGAAGTAGGGATAGGAAGGGGTGGGGAGGAAGAGGATGGGGAGGAAGAGGATGTGGTAGGAAGGGATGGGGAGGAAGAGGATGAAGGAGGAAGAGGATGGAAGAGGAAGAGGATGGGGAGGAAGAAGATGGGGAGGAAAAAGATGGGGAGGAAGAGAATGGAGGAGGAAGAGGATGAGAGAGTAGAGGATGGGGAGGAAGAGGATGTGGAGGAAGAGAGTGGGGAGGAAGAGGATGTGGGAGGAAGGGATGGGGAGGAAGAGGGTGGGGAGGAAGAGGATTGGGGAGGAAGAAGATGGAGGAGGAAATGGATGGGGGTAGAGGAAGGGGAGGAAGAAGATGGGGAGGAAAATGGGGAGAGTTAAGGAAGGGTAAAGCTGTGGAAGAGGGGAAAGAAGACGAAAGGACGTGGAAGGACACTGAGTAGTGGACAGGGAGAGGTGGAGGAGTGGAGGAGAGGGGATGAGGAGGTACGAAGAAGTGGAAAATATGTATAATTAAGGAAGGGAAGTGGAAAGAGAAGGAGAAGAGAAAGGGAAGGGAAGGGAAAGGGAAAGGAGGAAGGGTTGGAGAGAAGAGAGGAGGAGTAAGAGGAGGAGAGAGGAGGGGGAAGAGGCCTGGAGAGGAGGAGGAGGAGGTGACTTGAGGGGAGAGAAATGTGGAGGCGGAGTGAGATGAGGAGGGGAGGGGAGGAGACGGGAAGGGGAGATGAGGTGAGGGGAGGAGGGGGAAGGAAGAGTAGGAGGAGGGTGAGAGGAGGGAAATGTTTAACTATGACACAAATTCTTTGATGACACAGGCCTTACAGTCCCTACGAGGCCGTCATTACCCCTATTCAATGTCAACAAGGAGGCGAATATAAATAAATTCCTAAAGCCTCACTCTAGACGTCCCCTTCCCCCTTCGTGTCAACTGACAAGATGAAAACCCCTTTGGGTAGAGGGGAAAGGGGGAAGAGGGGAAGGGGGAGAGGGGAGAGGGGGAGGGGAAGGAGGGGGGACGGTTTTGAAATGTAAACAAACAGATGTTTGATTCCATCGGAGCTACAAACAATCTCTTTGAATGAGAGCGACTCATCAGCTGTGTATCCAAATTCGTGTGATATCTTTCCAGCCCGAACCCCTTGCATACCGGGTGGCACGTTTCCTTTTCCTTCGCTTGACGACAGGCGATTTCATTCGCGAAAAGAGGTCACAGAATCTCTCTCGACGGTCTCCTAGCCTCCAGGGTATTTTGTTCGTTCCGGGGGGGAACTCCCTCCGGTGGCTGAAGAGAACTCAAAAAAGCGCCTTCAGGAGCGCTCCTTCGGGCTTTCGGTAACTCGGGAAGTGTCTGCCGAGTGGTACGTTTCCTTTTCCTTCACTTGACGGCAGGCGATTTCATTCGCGAAAAGAGGTCACAGAACCTCTCTCGACGATCTCCTAGCCTCCAGGGTATTCTGTTCGTTTCGGGGGAACCCCCTCCGGTGGCTGAAGAGAACTCAAAAAAGCGCCTTCAGGAGCGTTCCTTCGGGCTTTCGGTAACTCGGGAAGTGTCTGCCGAAGAGAAGGAAAGAGAGAAAGCGTTTCCCATTCATTTGAAGCCCTCGACTTCGACGAGTGTTTGGTCGGCGTCCTGTTGACGATCCTATCAGGTGAAGAAAGAGGAAACGAGGGGGAGAAGGGGGAGAGGGGAGGGGGGGAATGAGAAGGGAGGGGGGTGGGGGGAGGGAGGTGGAGGAAAGGACGTAAAGAAAGGATGGTGTCTGTCAGGGAGAAAGAGGAAGATGCGGGTCGCTCGAGAGGAATGAGGGGAATGGAGGTAGACGGAGGGAAGTGAGGGGATGAAGAGGGGGAAGTAAGGGAAGAGGGGAAAGTAAGGGGAAGAGGAAGAGGAAGGAAGGTAAGGGAGACTGGATGGTTAAAGAGAAGAAAGTCGGATGGAGGGTAATGGCGGAAAATGGAAGGAAAGAAAAAAGAGAGGAGGAAAAGGGGAGGAGAAAAAGAGGGGAGGAGAGAAAGAGGGGAGGAGGAAAAGATGAGAAAAATCGGAGAAAAAGAGAAGGCAGGTTACAGGAAAGAAACAGGGGAGGGCAAAGAAGAGAAAAATGAAGTTAAGGAAGGGAAGGTTTGGAGGTGGAGGAGGTAGAGACAGGAAAAAGATGAGAACAGTGGGAAATCAATGGTGGAAATGGGAGCGTGAGGGAGAGGAGGAGGGAGAGGAGGGAGAGGAGGGAGAGGAGGAGGAGGAGAGTAGGAGAGAAGGAGAGGAAACACAGGGAAAAGAGGACAAGGGAACGCGAGAAGAAAACGGAATACTGAAGAAGATAAAGAGGGAGGAAGAGCAAGGGAATGTAATTTGGGAGAAAGAGAGAAGGGGAGAAAGAGAGAAGGGGAGAAAGAGAGAAGGGGAGAAAGAGAGAAGGGGAGAAAGAGAGAAGGGGAGAAAGAGAGAAGGGGAGAAAGAGAGAAGGGGAGAAAGAGAGAAGGGGAGAAAGAGAGAAGGGGAGAAAGAGAGAAGGAGAGAAGGGATGAGGGGAGAAAAAAGAAGGGGAGAAAGAGAGAAGTGGAGAAAAAGGGAAGGGGGAAAGAGAGAAGGGGAGAAAGAGAGAAGGGGGAAAGAGAGAAGGGGAGAAAGAGAGAAGGCGAGAATCCCCCACCTTCTCTCACCCTTCCACTAACATTCTTTTCAAGCCACTAAACACGCTAATTTCTTTTCCGACCCCCCTATTTTTTTGTCTCCCTCTACCCCCCTCCCCCTCCCGTCCCCCGCACCCCAGCCTTTTCCATCAATGACTTCTCCCAACTTCCAAGCTTCGTTACCTCTTTAATCCCCCCACAAATGCTCCAGCCTTTCCCCCTCTGACCCCCAACACGTACGCGCGCACACACACACACACACACACACACACACACACACACACACACACGATGGCGTAGTGGTAGAATTCCCGGCCGCCGCGCCGCTACGTCAAGGGCTGAAATAATTTTAGCATCGCTGCGAGTAGTTACTCCAACTCTCGTGGGCGGGGAGTTGTGTGTGTGTGTGTGTGTGTGTGTGTGTGTGTGTGTGTGTGTGTGTGTGTGTGTGTGTGTGTGTGTGTGTGTGTGTGTGTGTGCGTGTAAGGTCACAGCATTACCGATAGTTTGTTCATATATATGAGCTCTGAGCTCTCTTCCTGAAGGTAAATAGTTGTCGATCACGAGTCCAACACGTGATCCAAGACCATGGTGAATCACACACACACACACACAGACAGACACCTCAACTAGGGAATAGTAACTATTCACTGTGATAAACTATTCGAGAAATCAATTAACTCCAGTGTCTCTGGCTCCACCAGTACCGTTGGATGCCACAGTCTTTCATTTATCCTGGCGCTGTCGCCAAGTTCTTATCTTCAGCGACAGAGCCATCTATATTTTCCACCCTCACTCTCTCTCTCTATCTCTCGCGTATTTCCTCCTCCTTCTTCTTCTCTCTCTCTCTCTATCCATCTATCTCTCGCGCCTTTCTTCCTTCTACTTCTCTCTTCCTCACTCTCTTTCTCCCTCTCACTCTCTTAACCCGTCAACAGAGTTTTGTAACCGTAATAGATCCCAACAGGACCCTTACATAATTTAACATAACATAATATGACATAACACATACACAAGATAACTGCCGACAGCGGCGTGAGATTGGCCGTACGTATAAAAGCGATGGTGAACTACAGTCCACAAAAACTACAGCACCAACAACAACAACCACACCAACACAACAACAACAACAGCAACAACAAAACAACAACAGTAACAACAAAACAACACAACCCCAACAACAACAACACGGGACTGCTCGGACAGACAGTCTAGGGAACGACAACATCAACAACAACAACAACAACAACCCTGTCAGCTGGTTCCTTCCTTCCGCGATGTTCTCTTAGTCTCCCTCTTTTGTGGTCTCCTCGTCCTTGCCTTTTTCGCTCCACCCTGCGTGAAGGGGGGAAACTGTCCAGCCTTGGCGGAGACATCCACCCCCACCCACATCCCCACCCTCCTTCCTCACGTCACCACAGCCGGACTTTTTGCCCCCCTTTGCAAGGAAGGAGGGGAGGAAAGGGAGGGAAACGGACGGGGGGGGGGATTTTTGCCCCTTTGGGGGAGGAATTTTTGGATACTGGATAGCGTCCTCTTGTTTTTCCTGGCGGACTGTTGCTCCCTCGTTGGCACTCGTCCCTCTCTCTCCCTTAGATGGGTATTTGTCCCTTTACACCGATGTTTTTTGTCCACCCCACTACCCACTTTTTTTTTTTTTTTTTTTTGACGTAATGTCCACTTTTGGTTTTCGATTCCTTCCCCTCTCTTCACCCTGGAGAACTGATTCTCTCTTTCTCTCTTTCTTTCAATCTCTATTATTACTTCCCCGTCTCTCTCGCTCTCGCTCTTGCTCTCTCTCTCTCTCTCTCTCTCTCTAGTTCTCACTAACTCTCAGGCACTTAGAAAGCCCTCTTCAAACAAGTGTTACAAATAATTATAATCATCCTAGCTTGCATTCCTTTACTTAGACACTTGACCCCTCTCGCACCGGGTGACATGTTTTCCTGTTCTTGCTGTCGCCAGTTGATTTTATTCACCTTCGTGAGACTCAGTAATGAGAGAGTCATAGCCTATACAGGTTAACCCCTTCCATACCGTGTGGCACTTTTCCTTTTTAAGCCCTGGTCACACTAGCGGTTTAATTACAATGTATTCAGTGAGAGCGTTCACACGCAACCGCAGATTTTTTCCTTGACTATGCGGTTTACGCGCGGTTCAAACCGCTAATGTGAACGGGGCCTTATTCTTTCTGCTGCCAGATGATCTTATTCATATATCTATTGAGAAGAGCTTTGTCTAAAGTAGAGGATATGGTGTAATGTTTATGTATTTTTTTACAAACACCTTTGATACAAAAATGAATGCATAGATAGTTAATTAGAACAGATAGATAGATAAATGAAAAATGAATTAATAAGTTGATGAATGAATAGATAAATGCAAGCTGCCTTTATTTCCAAGTCCTTCTATGCCTGTATCTGTCTATGTATGTGTGAACGCGTGTGTGTACGCATGTGTGTGTACGTGTATGTGTGTCTGTGTGTGTGTGTGTGTGTGTGTGTGTGTGTGTGTGTGTGTGTGTGTGTGTGTGTGTGTGTGTGTGTGTGTGTGTGTGTGTGCGTACGTGCATTTACGCGTGTGTGTATGCATGTATTTACCTAGTTGTATCTTACGGAATGGGGAGCTATGCTCGTGTGTGTGTGTGTGTGTGTATGTGCAGGTGTATGTGTACGCATGTGTGTGTGTGTGCATATGTGTGTAGATCAATGACAAAGGTAATAGACAAGGATATGAGCAATGAAGACAAGACTAGATAACTTTATGGATGGAGGATGGCAGGTGACAAGGGACATGGAACTGCCTAGCTTAGTCCTTATGGCTTCTTTCAGTCTCCTCCATTCTTATGGTCTTATGTAATGATAATGGCAACAAGAAGACCCAGAGGAATGGATGACAGAGAGGCAAGAGAAGAGGAATGGATGGCAATAGAAGAGGAACACATGGCAAGGGCAGCAGAAGAGGAACAGATGGCAAGGGTAATAGAATAGGAACACATGGCAATGGCAAGGGAAGAGAAAGGAGTCATGACGTCACCGAGAACCAGAGCTTGTGTCCTCGAAGACAAAATCTCGCCGAAGCGTTAGAGTCTCGATGTGGCAAAGAAGAAGACAGACGCAGAAAGAAGAGGTCGAAAGCGATCAGCATTCTTCTCCGAGTTGTGACAAGTCTCCGGCCATAGACAACCGCTGCGTGACTCTGTTCCGTAAGGGTGACAATAATGTCCTTCAGTGTAAAAATTGCAGCTAAGTCATGCAGGCATTACCTCGCAAGGGAAAGAGGAGGAGAAGGGAAAGGAGAAAAAGAAGGGGAAGAGGAAGGGGAAGGGAGAGGAGAAGGAGAAGAAGTGTAAGGAGGAGAAAGAAAAGGATAACGGTAGGAAGAAGGGGAAGGGGAATGGGAAGGGGAGGGAGAAGGGGAATGGGAAGGAGAAAGTGAAGGGAGAAGAAGGGGAAGGGAAAAGGGAAGGGAAACGGGAAAAGAGAAGTTGAAGAAGAAGGGGAAGGGAAAAGGGAAGGGAAACGGGAAAAGAGAAGTTGAAGAAGAAGGGGAAAGGAAGGGGAAAGGCGAAGGAGAAGAAGGGGAAGGGGAAGGAATATGGGAAGGGAAGGAAAGGGGAAAGAGAAGAAGGGGAAGGAGAAGAAGGGAAAGGAAAGGGAAGGGGAAGGCAAAGGAGAAGAAGGGGAAAGGGAAGGGGAAGGGAAAGGGAAAGAGAAGAAGTTGAAGAAGGGGAAAGGAAGGGGAAGGCGAAGGAGAAGAAGGGGAAGAGGAGTGAGGGAAGGGAAGGGGAAGGGAAGGGGAAGTGGAAGGGGAAGGGGAAGGAAAGGAGAATAAGGGGAAAAGAAAGGAGAATAAGGGGAAAAGGAAGGAGAATAAGGGGAAAAGAAAGGAGAATAAGGAGAAAGGGAAGGGAAAAAGGGGGAAAGGGGACGGAGGTGGGTCAGCCCCGAGCACCACAAAAACCGGGTCTCTTCGAGTCTGACGGGGGAGGCCTCCCCCCCTTCCCCCCCTCCCCCCTTCCCCGTCCCCCAGCGTGAGAGGAATTAGCCGCCGGGCCTAAGTAGCGGATAGTTATGCAAATCCAATACATATTAATAAATCATACGTTTCAACTTTTTCCCTCCCCACGGATTTTTTTTTTTTCTTTTTTTTTTAGGTTGCGAGACAAAAGAGAGAAATGAGGAGGAGGAGGAGGAGGAGGGAGAAGAGTTGGAGGAGGATGGGAGGAGGAGGAGGAGGAGGAGGAGGAGGGACAGGTAGGACAGGCGGGAGGAGGAGGAGGAAGTACAGGAAGGTCAAGAGGAACGGAAGAGAAGAGGAGAAGAGGCAGGAAAGGCGGAGAAGAGGAGAGAGAGGAGGAGAAGAGGAGAAGAAGAGGGGGGAGAGGAGGAGAATATGAGTGAGAGGAGAAGAGGGGGAGAGGAGAAGAAGAGGAGAGAGAGGAGAAGTTGTGGCTGTGACTACATTTATACATATGTTTATGTATTTATCTTTAAATAGGGACTTACGCCATGGGACGCTTAGTACTGACAGTGGTCATCACCTTTGCCTTGTGTAGTAGGCAGCTGTTGGTTTCAGGACAAATTGAAATATCTGAACATTTTTTTTTTTATTCTGTCACTGCCAAAGACGACTTGTAAGTCCCATTATGACTGCCATCCGTCGATTTTATTAATCTTCCGCCTGACTTCTGATGATCTTCTTCACTTTAAAGAAACCATTAGTTTATGTGGATTGAGGAGGGAGAGAAGGAAGAGGAGGTGGAGGAAGGGGAGGAGTAGGAAGAGGAGAAAGGGAAGGAAGAGGAGGAGGAGGAGGAGGAGGAGGAAGAGGAGGACGAGGAGGAGTGAGAGGAGGAAGAGGAGGAGGAGGAAGAGCAGGAGGAGGAAGAGGAAGAGTAGGAGTAAGAGGAGGAAGAAGAGGTGGAGGAGGAATAGGAGGAGGAGGAATAGGAGGAGGAATAGGAGGAGGAGGAAGAGGAGGAGGGGGAATAGGAGGAGGAAAAGGAGGAGGAATAGGAGGAGGAGGAATAGGAGGAGGAGAAAGAGGAGGAAAAGGAAGAGGATAAAGAGGAGGAAGAGGAAGAAGAGGAGGAAGGAGATGAGGAGGAAGAGGAGGAGGAAGAGGAGGAGGAGGAGGAGGAGGAGGACAAGGAAGACGACGACAAGGAGGAGGAAGAGGAGGAGGAGGAGGAGGAGGAGGAGGAGGAGGAGGAGAAGGTAGGAATAGGAGGAGGAAGAGGAAGAGTAGGAGTAAGAGGAGGAAGAAGAGGTGGACGAGGAGGAGGAGGAGAAAGCAGCGGAGGAGGAGGAAGAGGAGGAGGAAGACCTAGCTTCAGCTTCCGGCTGTCCAGCAGGCTCACGGAGGCCTAATCCAGAGGAAATCTAAATTCGTGGGACATCTTCACACAAGTTACCAACCCACATGTGACGGACCGGAAGAAGCGATGCTCCGGGGAGTCCCGGAATCGCCCAAGTCCGTCCCGGAATCGCGGTGACCTTCCGAAGCCCTTTCGCCCGGACGGACTTCATACCTTAGTCGCGTCCTTTATGGGGCGCTGTTAACGCTTCTTCATACAAACCTCATGTGAATTTGCTCGCTCTTGTTTGGAATATCAATTCCAGGACGCCATTCCGTATAGAGGTATGGGGGAGGAGGAGGGGGCGTCCAAGAGGGGAAAGGGGTCCCCCCGTGGGGGGGAAGAGGGAGGGAAAAGGGTGGGAGACGCCCATTTTAGTCTCTCAGGTATGCAAGAGACGTTTCCGAATTTCGAACGACGGAAGGCAAAGGCACCGAAACCAAATTTGGGCCCAAAACGAAATTCGGACCCCCCCCCGCCCCCCATCCAAAGGAAAATTAATGGTGAACACTCTTGGGGAATTAGATTTATTCGCGTCCCTCCGTTCCTCCTCTTCCTCTTCATCCTCCTCTTCCTCCTTCCTTTTCCTTCTCCTCATCGCCCCGAGTTATACATTTCACTTCCTTCTATTTCCTTCAGTCTTTTTCTTCTTCTTATTTTCATCCTCCACTTCAAGATTCTCTGAATCCTTTTCACCTCCATAATCTTCATCTTCATTCCCTTCCTCCTCATCTTCCCTTCACACCCTCCTCCTCCTCCTCCTCCTTATCTTCCCTTCACACCCTTCTCCTCCTCCTCCTGCTCCTCTCTCTTTCCTTCCCAAAATACTACCCTTATCTCTCTTTTTTTCTTTCTCCATGTTCTTATCATCTACTCATATTCCTCATTCACAAAAACAAATTAACATAAAAACATATCCAGAAGAAATGAAAACACACCCAGATACACACACACACACACACGCACGCACGCACGCACACACACACACACACACACACACACACATGCACCAAACTTTGTATGCAGAAACCTTCCTTTCTGCTTCAAACAAACGGCCACACACGTGCATATAACTTATGGAGATTTTTTTTGTTTTTTTAATTTCCACAGATGAGCAAAACTTGAAAAAATCAATCACTTCTGTTGCTTGAAGACCATTTGCACAAACGAAAGTGCAGAATCACTCAAACAAGTTCATGAGAGTAAGTAGACGGAGAAATCGCTGTGTACACCCTTTCTAGACGGCGCGTTGGTGTAGAACATCTTGCTAGTTGACACATGAATATACTATATAATACAGATCTATGCCACCAAGTTGTGACTATGAGAGGGCACGGACACGTGACTCGTCGTCTAGAAAGGGTGGAAAGGACCTTGAGATTCGTGCAGAGACATTCTCCGCGTCCCTATTGTCACAAACTTTTACCGCTAGATCTCCCCACCTTGCCCTTATAAATTGGATTTTCCTTTTCGAAAGTTAAGATTGAGGTTCGTCTCAGATAAACATGTTAGGAGATCGGGTCTGTGTACGCGTGTGTTGTACATTGGTGGCGTCAAATATCCTAAGGTTTTTATAATAGAAATATGTCATTTATTGTCTATTCTTCCTTTGCTCATTTCACAATATATGGTATTTTCTTATACAGAATATTTAGTTAAACAGTGGAAAACATACTATGGTGAAAGATATGTTAACACGGTTGCACAGTTAGCGAGACTTCCGCGTGGTTCAACATATTCGTGAGTGCGTTTATATACATACATACATATATATATATATATATATATATATATATATACAGTGTATATATATATATATATATATATATGGCTTCACTTGTGAGAAAGTCGTAGGGTCGTACGTCTTTACGTCGTAAATTTACGATATGATTGGTCCTTTTTACGACCTCTCAGATTTAAGACGTATCCCTTACCACCGTTATGACCACATTTCTTCGGCGCGACATCTCAACCAAGGACAGAAGCGCTGGTTCACTAAGGCCTTCTTGTGAAGCCCTCCTTAATACGTTCAAGCTTGTTTGTATGCTTGATTGTCCTGTCCATCAGTTCTAAGTATTTGTTACACAAGCTTACGGCTTAGAACATTGATGTTCTGTATATAACAAGATAATATTCAACTTGGCATCAGTGTGACACACTTCGTAGATTTTCTTCTGGCTTGCGCTAAATTATTTAATTTACTTAATTGTCGTCACTTCCCCGATGCCAAAGATTCAATATTTTCCGTCCCAGGTAGGGTTACTAAATCTGTGTGGCTTTCATCTTAATCTATTAAGACCCCGTTGTTCCCTCTAAACCCTGGATTCTCAACCTACTTTCGCACGTACACCGTACTTATGAACTACTGTTCCATAACCTCTTGGAGACGATAACTTCAACACTAAATTTAATCGTTTTGGATTCACTAACTTGCTCGTGCCTTTCGGTTCGTAGAGCCACTTGTGAACCGTCCGTGGTACACTAAGTTTCAATGGACCACAGGATGAGAACCATTGATCTGAAGATTCTATATATTCAGTCCAGAGGTCTCCCTTCCCTCCACCCTCTGGGCAAGAGAAGCTTAATTGGCTCCCCAAGAGTCTTTAAAGATTTTCTTCTCTCTAAGAACAGACGATATCATTCAGCTTAGAGATGTCTACCTGGAAGCAGGAGGATTTGTACTGTAGCAGCTGGTTGGGTCACAAATGTATTCTTCGGCAGCTGTACCTATTACTGCTGGTACTCTTACTTCTGCAGCAGTTGTTGAGAATGCGACAACCACCACCTTCTTCGTCGTCTTCGTCCTCGCTGCCGTCTGGTCACCCCAAGGGCGTCCTTCCACCGTTGATTCGTGTTTTGTTAATCTTCTGAAAGCGTCACTCACGCTCCAGGTCTGTCCGTCTTATTGGAAATGGATACCTTGTTAGCAGCTGGACCTCCTCCTCCTCCTCCTCGCTCTGCCGCCGACTCGGGTCGGGTCAGGCTGGGTCGGGGCTGGGGTCTCTCTGTCTCCTCCTCCTCCTCCTCTTTCTCCTCCTCCTCTTCCTCCTTCTTCTCCTCCTACTCAGACTGGGTCGAGGCTTGGGTCTCTCTCTCTGTCCCTCCTCCTCCTCCTCCTCTTCCACCTCCTCTTTCTCCTCCTCCTCTCCTTACTCCTCTTCCTCCTTCCTCTTCTCCTCCTCCTTCTCTTCCTCCTCTTCCACCCCTTCTTCTTCTTCCTCCTCTTCCTCTACCACCTCCTCCTCTTCCTCCTCCTTCTACTCCTTTACCTTCTTTTTCCATCTTTCTCTCATTCTTGCCCTCACCCTCGACCTTTTTACACATTACTTCCTCCTCCTTCTACTTCTCTTTTTCCTTACCATTTTTATTCCTCTTTCTTCTACGCCTCTCTCTCCCCTTCCTTTCTCTCCTTCGACTCTTCCCCTCCATTTCTCTCATTTCGTCTTCTTCCTGCTCTTCCTCCACCTCCTCCTTTTCCTCACCTCACTCTTATTGCCATCCTCTTACTCCATCTCTTCCTCTTCCTCCTTTCCATCTTCTTAGTCTTCTTCCTCGTCTTTATTTTTTCATGTTACGCTTCATTCCTCTATTTCAATCTATCTCTCTCTCTCTCTCTCTCTCTCTCTTTCTAATCTCCGTTCTTCCTTTTACTCTAAAAACACTGATGAAGCGTCATCAGGAACAAAACGTAGAGCCATAATCCCCCTATAATCCCTCTATAAGCTCCGTATAAGCCGATCCAGCCCTTTTAGAATCTTGTCAACATATTCTCTCAACTCAAAGACCTCCCCCAGTGTACCAGAACGAAAACAACCCTCCACGTCAAATATCCATAAGCAGCATTACCTTCACTCCTCTTTTTTTTTTTTTTTCTACGTGGAACTCCAATGCCACTCCACTGCCCGGACATTGGTGGACTCCCATCACTCCTCCATTTTCCTCCACCTCTTCCACCTCGCACCAACCCCCGACCTCGCCGACGCGGGCACCACCCTGACGTTACAAACAACGCCAATTCCACCTGTCGAGGAAATTGGTCCCTTTTGGGGAACTTGTACACTAATGCGCCGTCGCCCGCCAAGATGGCGCTGGGCACGTCCCATTGTCGCCCTAAGCAATATCCCTCCCCTCCCCCTCTCCCTCCCCTTCTCCCCTCTCCCTTCCTCTTCTCCTCTCCTCCCCTCCCCATTGGTAACAGAAAAATCCATTAAATGTGTGTGCGTGTGTGTGTGTGTGTGTGTGTGTGTGTGTGTGTGTGTGTGTGTGTGTGTGTGTGTGTGTGTGTGTGTGTGTGTGTGTATGAGCGTATGTGTATGTGTATGTGTGTGTGTATGAGCGTGTGTGTATGTGTGTGTGTGTGTGTGTGTATGAGCGTGTGTGTATGAGCGTGCGTGTATGTGCGGGTATTTATGTGCGTGTGTGTGTGCGGGTATTTATGTGCGTGTGTGTGTGCGGGTATTTATGTGCGTGTGTGTGTGTGCGCGTGTGTGTGTATGCGTATTTATGTGCTGTGTGTGTGTGCGGGTATTTATGTGCGTGTGTGTGTGTGTGTGTGTGTGTGTGTGTGTGTGTGGGTGTGTGTGTGTGTGTGTGTGTGTGTGTGTGTGTATATGTGTGTGTGTGTGTGTGTGTGTGTGTGTGTGTGTGTGTGTGTGTGTGTGTGTGTGTGTGTGTGTGTGTGTGTATCTAATTGTACCTAATTGTTTTTACCTAACTGTAGTATACAGGAAAGGAGCAACGCTCTTAAGGGTCCCGTCTCCTATTCTCTAATTTCCCAACATACCTAGACCTAGACTGGCGTTGTTTGCTTTGGCTACCCCCCTTGTAAGGGGGAAAAAGCCTTGGTATATGTATGTATGTATGTATGTACCTAGACTCAAATTCATCTGCGTGTGAGTGTGTGTGTGTGTGTGTGAGTGTGTGTGTGTGTGTGTGTGTGTGTGTGTGTGTGTGTGTGTGTGTGTGTGTGTGTGTATGTATGAAGTACATATACTCGTAAGCATATGCATGCAAACATACAAATATATGTACAAACAAAGAACATTATTTCCCTTTATCAACATCAAAGAATATTTGCTATAAATTCTCAGTATCATTTACGAGTGATTATAAGTCATCTTAAAAGACTTGATTCTGGTTAACGTGACATGATTTCATTCAGATTAAAGCGGATATTTTTCCTCAAACCTCCTCTCGCCTCCAGAACTTAAAAAAAAAAAAAAAAAAAAAAAAAAATATATGGCAAACTATTTTCTTTTTGTTTTTGTTTTTTTCAGTAACATTACATAGAATGTCATTTGATTTGTTGGAGGAACTTTATTTTCCCTCAGCATATCAGATTCCTTCGCGAAAACTACGAGCTGCAAACAATGTTCCCTCTAATTTTCGCTGTGAGTGTACGCAGAATACGCAATTTGTAAGTTTGTATTACATATTACCTCCACTAAAGCGATTATTGGTTTGACGGTTGGCAAGTTACCATATATTTAGAGAATTTATAAGCTGATGTTTGGGTGGAACTTCTTTACTGAATGGATTTTAATATCATTTGAAAACCTTGTGCGCGCGAATTTCTTATTTATGTGCGTTAATTGTAAAACATACATGCGCGCGCACGCTCGCACAGCTTTGAGGGAACGTTGGCTCCAAATCTGACCCCAAAAAGTCGAAGGAAAAATAGCCCAGTGTGATACCGTCTGTAATAACCAAGTGTGATAGTGGGTGACGTATGTGCGTTTAAGACTGCCGCCAGGCAATTTTAATCAACTGGAGAAGACATTCCCCCTGTAACCTCAGGAGGATGGAGTGTGGGTGCAATAAAAAAAGAAACCCAAGATAATAAAAATAAAAATAAAATAAAAATCGACGACTGAATATAACTGAACCATCTAACTCCTAACGAAGTGGCTATTTATTCTCGCTGCCGTTAGGCGATTTTAATCAACTGGAGAAGGCCTCTTTGTAGTCTCAGGAAGAGTGAGTGTGGGCGCCATGAAAAAAAAAATAATAATAATTAAAAAAAAAATAAACAAATATAAATCGACGACTGAATATATTTGAGCCCTCTAACTCTTAACGATGTGGCCATTTATTCTCGCTGTCGTCAGGTAATTCTATTCAACCGATGGAAACCTCCTGGAAAATGGAAGAGCAATGATCCAGATTAGCACCTCTTAGACTCGGCACTCAGCACCAACGGAGACGCTGAAGAAGAAGGTCGAAGAAAATTCTTGAAGAAAATTCTTGAAGAAATTTCTTGAAGAAAATTCTTGAAGAAATTTTTTTGAAGAAATTTCGAAAAAGAAAAAATGGAAGGGTGGGTAGGGGGAGGATTTGGTTATATTTTTTGGTAAACCAAAGAAGAATATTTCTATCATCAGTGTGGTTACCAATTCTGTCAAGAAAGAGCTTAATCCAGTTTGATAACTAACCCTTTTCTAAGCCCGAAATATTCATATTTTGATTAGCGGCAAACTGTTTTTATATAACTGCGTCACGTGACTGGGTTAGGGTGTGCGGGGACCTACACCAGGAGACGCTCATCTGCATCTTACACGATTACCAGGACAGTCACTTGCAAGAGTTAGGATTGAGCCGTTGGGCTCACAGAGAGAAGACGAGAGTGATACCAATGCTCCATAGTCGAAAAAAAAAGTTGGTTTGAAGGAAAATATTATAAAACTGGGAAGCTTGAGCTGAGGAGAAAGCATTAGAGAGCTGAAAACTCATAGCATAACCACACACACACACACACACACACACACACACACACACACACACACACACACACACACACACACACACACACACACACTCGTGGCGCAGTTGTAGAGTTCCCGGCTGCCACTACGGCGGTCCTGGTTCGAATACCGCCCAGGGCTGAAATAATTTCAGTATCGCTGCGCTGCGAGTCGTTACTCCAACTCTCGTGGGCGGGAAGTTGGGGATGTGTGTGCGTGTAAAGGTCACAGCATTACCCATAGATCGGTCATACATGATCTCTGAGCTCTCCTCCGGGAGTGAAATAGCTGTCGATCACTAGTCCAACACGTGATCCAAGACCATGGTGACACACGTACACACACACACGCACACACACACACACAAACATAACTGAAGCGAAGTAAAAAGAACAGATCATAAACGTTCGATTTGATCTAACGCTAAGAACTCCCCCCTATCGGGAGGCTAGGACGGTGCCCCTTTCAGAGAACTTTGTAAAATTTTATGAACCATGCCCTTGGTCCAACTCGCTAGGGGTAGGTTTCGAACTGTCGTCATCTCGACCTCCGCCGCAAGTAGGGACGCTCTATTCTAGACTGCAAACACAGATACGATTGTGAAACATTTTCGGTTTAATGCTTCCCATTTTCTAGGACAAATTATGACACAGATAAGAAAACGGGAAGGTGAAGAAGGCCCACTATTCCTGAAGAAAATGGTCATATTCAGTTTAGAAATGATCTATGATATACGCAGAGCGTACATAAAGCAAATGAATAACATAAGTTTTCATTATGAAATGCTGATAGAAATATACTCGCAAGGACAGCAATAAAAATATACATATCAAATACGAGGAGAAAACTTCAGTAAATGGATAAAATATTTTTTTTAAGAAATATGAAAAAAGGAGACTTCGTGGAAGGGATAAAACAACCACAAAGAAAATAGAAATATGTGAATCACAAAAAGACGAAAAGAACATTTTAGAACAAGGAGAGAGAAAGAAATAAAAATCGAAAAACACATTCTACACAAGTGTGAAAAAGAATCTAACATATTTTACAGATACATGAAATATAAGGCTGTAGCATACGTACACACATGCACAAGCACATACACACACAAACGTACACAAGAACAGAAAAACACACACGCACGTATGTATACAGTATATGCACACTTCCGAAGCCAGGTATGATAACTGGTCAGTAAGAAACGGGACCCGACGAGCGTTGTTCCATTCCTGCATACTACAATTAGGTAAATATGATTTGGTAAATACACATATACACACACATTCATATACATACATACATACGCGTGTATGACTGCGTATATGCACATACGCTCATATACACACACACACACGCTCACACACATACTTATGTGCACGCACGCACACACGCA
>NC_134778.1:62184802-62187302 GCF_046742065.1 Oratosquilla oratoria | reverse complement strand
TGATTAAGACCGTGAAGGTCGAAACGTCTGGTTCTGAATAAACTCACTACTCTAGCCTTAACTTTTCATTTTGCCACCTCACCTATATATATATATATATATATATATATATATATATATATATGTATATATATATATATATATATATATATATATATGTGTGTGTGTGTGTGTGTGTGTGTGTGTGTGTGTGTGTGTGTGTGTGTGTGTGTGTGTGTGTGTGTTTTCTTCCCAAGGACCACTTTGCTCAGCTTATGGAAACGTTAAAACGTTTCAGGACCAATATAAAGATCGTAAATAACAACCAGTCCTAAAGCATATTCCCACATGGCAGTTCCCCAACGAGGCTCAGCATGATTCAAACGTTCCGACTTCATACTGAAACGTCGTCGTCGTCGTCGTCGTCATCATCATCACATGCCATTAGCTCAGTCTCACTTTACCCAGACACGTATAACTGAACGTTTGAGCTCGACTGTGTAATCCATCAAGGTACTTTGCCAGCAGTCACAGGACCCGATAGAAACTAAAAATGTTCTCCCTCTCTCCCTCCCTCACTCACTCTCCTCCTCCCCCATCCGCCTCTCTCCCACCCCCTCACTCCCTCTCTCCTTCCCTCCCTCCCTCCCTCCCCTTCTCTTTCTCTCTCTCTCTCTCTCTCTCTCTCTCTCTCTCTCTCTCTCTCTCTCTCTCTCTCTCTCTCTCTCTCTCTCACTCACTCACTCACTCATTCACTCACTCACACTCTCTCTCACTCCCTTTCTCCTTCCCTCCCTCCGTTTCTCTCTCCCTCACTCACTCTCTCCCTCCCTCCTTCTCTCCTACCCTCCCTCCCTCTCTCTGTTTCTCCATAACCTCTTTCCCTCCTTCTCTCCTACCCTCCCTCCCTCTCTCCCCTGCCTCCCATCCCCTACCTCACTCCCTCTCCCCCTCACTAAATATCTCTCTCCCCGCTTACCACATTCCCTCTCTCCCTCCATCCCTCTCTCTCTCCCTCACTCATTCTACCCCTCCATGCCCCCTAACTAATCTCTTTCCCTCCCTCTCTTCCTCACTCACTCTCTTTCTCACTCACTCTTTCCCTCACCCACTCTCTCCCTCCCTGCCTCCCAACCAATAACTCTCTTCCTCTCTCCTCTCTCTTCCTGCCTCTTTTCCCTATTTGCATCCTTCCATCCTCCCTCCTTAATTTCCCTTTCTCCCTCTCTCCCTTCCCTACCTTTCTTTCTCCTTTCCACCGTCCTTCCTTTCCTCCCTCCTTGCCTCCTCTCCCCTCCTTTCCTTTTCCCCTTTCTCCCTACCTTCTTTTCTTCCCTTCTTCCCTCCTTACCGCCCCCCCCTCTTTCTCTCTCTCTCTCTCTCATCTCCCCTCCTGCCTCCCTTTTTTCCTTACTCACTATCTCCCTCCCTCCCTCCCTGCCTCCTTCTTCCATCGCTCCAACCCTCCCTACCTACCTCCTCCTCCTCATCTCCCTCCCTCTCTCTACATCAAAATTTACCAAATCATCAGGTTACTTCGCCAGAATTCAACAAATCCACCAGAACAACTAAGAAGAAACAAAGAAACATTTCTTCTCACTCTGCAATGGAATTCATCAACATACAAACGTCCAGGGTCAGTGAAACGTATCAGAACTCGAAACGTTTGCCTCCGGAGGTTCGAAACGTTTCTGACCCTTCCCGGAACCGGAATGTCCGGGCGTTTAGCTAAATCAATAACCAGAAGTGTTGATCATCCGGGAGGAACCGAATGTCATTCCTATTCACGATGTCCCCTCGCCCGGAATAATTGGGAAATATTTTTCCCGGTAATTTAATCAAAGATATAAAGATCTATTTCCGGGCGATTATGAACCACTGTTTCTGTGCAACGTCACTGCAACGTTTGGAGAATGAATGACTCACTCACTCACAATCCCTCCCCGATTACTCTCCCTTCCTCCTTCATCCTGTCCCCTCCCCTTCTCCCTTTTCCTCTTCTTCCCTACTTCCTCCCCCTCTCCCCTACTCCCTCCTCCTTTCCTCACTCTTGCTCTCCTCCCTTCCCCTCTCCTCCCCCTTCTTCCCCTCACTCTTCTCCCTTTCCCCTCACCTCCCCCTACTCCCACTCCCCTAACCTTCCCCTCTCCTGCCTCTTCCCTCCTCTCCTCTCTATCAAGATTAACCCTTAGACAACTACGCTCGCTTATTTATACATTTTAACTGCACCAACAGAAAATTTTCGTCACCTCTTCCCCCCCAAAGGTCATCTCAGGTCAAGTTTACACCAGTATGTACACCAACTGTACACTACCTGTGACTGGTGTACATTGTAACCCTTTATAAGACAACATTCAACCGAAGAAAAAAATATCCTTTTCGAAAAAGTCTATTTTGTTTTCTCTCACCATCTATGACCGAGTTCTTAGTTCTAGCCTTCAAGCGAGTTTCTAACCACAAAAGATGAGATAGGTCGATCTAGTCCCTTAGGGGGAATCCCCTTTCCCTAAACCCCTGGGTG
>NC_134778.1:62172302-62179802 GCF_046742065.1 Oratosquilla oratoria | reverse complement strand
ACGAACACAACTAAGAGGAAGAAGACTCAGATTGGGTTCAAGTATTTAATGATTTTTTTTTTCTTTTTTTTTAGGGGGGAGGTATGTTCGTCACATGTCACCCACAAGTGTGGACGTTGCTTTAGACACATCTGCATTTGTTGCCAGCATGTGATGAACACAACACAAGAAAAAGAAGAAGACTCAACTTGGGTTCAAGTATTTAAGGATTTTTATTTTTTGGGGGGGAAGAGGTATGTTCGTCACATGTCGTAAGCAGGTGTGGAGGTTGCTTTAGACACGTCTGCATTTGTTGCCAACATGTGACGAACACAACTTAAGAAGAAGACTTAGGTTGGGTTCAAATATTTAAGGATTTTTTTTTTTTTATGGGGAGAGGTATGTTCGTCACATGTCGAACACAAGGTTGGACGCTGCTTTAGACACGTCTGCATTTGTTGCCAACATGTGACGAACACAACTTAAGAAGAAGACTCAAATTGGGTTCAAGTATTTATTTGTTTATTTTTTATTTATTTATCTATCTATTTATTTATTAATTAATTTATTTATTTATTTTAGGGGGAGGTATGTTCGTCACATGTCGAATACAAGTGTGGACATTGCTTCAGACACGTTTGCGTTTGCCAGCATGTCACGCGCTGGGCGGAAGAAGGTTCCGAACGGGTTTTCCGATTCTTGGTGCCAACATCCGTGTTTTCTTTCCGCTCGTCACATGTTGGGAACAAGTGCAGACGCTTTGAGGTTTTGGGTGAGAGTTTGAGGTTGATGTTGCGGGCAAGATTGATGTTGAAGTCGAAGTTGAGGTTGACGCTGTGGCTGAGGTTGAAGATGAGGTTGAGGTTGATGCTGAGGGTGAAGTTGAATTTAAATTTGAGGCTAAGGTTAAAGTTGAGGCTGAGATTGAGGCTAAGGTTGAGGCTAAGGTTGGTGTTGAGAGTGAGGCTGAAGTTGGGGTTGAAGGTGACGCTGAAGGTGAGGTTCATGCTGCACTAGAGACTGATGTTGAGGTTTGAGGTTGAGGTTGAGGTTCAGGCTGCAATTGACACTGAGGTTGAGGTTAAAGTTGAGGCTGAAGTTGAGACTGACGTTGAGGATGATGTTGAAGATGAAGTTGAGGTTGAGGCTGAGACTAAGGCTGAAGACAAAGCTAAGACTGACGTTGATTTTGAGGGTGAGGTTGAGGCGGGTTATGAGGTTGAGGCCGTCGTTGAGACTGAGGTTAAGGTTAAGTTTGGACTCAAAAAGCGTGCTTTAGGTCACAGGCCTCAATCTGTCTTTTTTTATTTATTTATTTACTTGTTTATTATTATTTTTGCCAGCAGCCCTTAATCCATAAACAATTGATGTATGATCTTCAAATTAAATTACGTTTTTGTATCTTCTAATAAGAAAAAAATCTAGATAATTCTGATGGTTCTCATTACGGGATATTTTGTTTCATTTCAGTAAATTAGTTTTTTTTTTTTTTTTTTACCTCTGTCATTTGGGGAAATTTTGTTGCTTGCGAGGCACACCGAGACTTTTTGTTTTGATCAAACCGAACAACCTCAAAGTAGTTTGAAAACTACTGGTGCAGGGAAAGTATTAGGGTTGGGGTTAGGGTTGGGGTTGGGTTTGAGGTTGGGATTGATGTTAGGGCTGGGGTTGTATTTGTGACTGGGGTTGGGGATGGGTTGAGGTTGGGTTGGGGTTGGGGTCGGGTTTGGGTTAGGGTTGGGGCTGGAGTTGGGGTTGTATTTGGGACTGGAGTTGGGGAAGGGAATTGGGTTGGGGTTGGGGTGGAATTGGGGATGGGTTAGGATTAGGGTTGGGGCTGGAGTTGGGGTTGTATTTGGGACTGGGGTTGGGGAAGGGAATTGGGTTGGGGTTGGGGTGGAATTGGGGATGGGTTAGGATTAGGGTTGGGGCTGGGGTTGAGGTTGGGACTGATGTTAGGGCTGGGGTTGAGGATGGTAATGGGTTTGGGGAAGGGATGAGGTTAGGGTTGGGGTTGGGGTTGGGGTTAAGGTTGGAATTGGGGATGGATTAGGATTAGGGTTGAGGCTGAGGTTGGGGTTATATTTGGGACTGGGGTTGGGGAAGGTAATTGGGTTGAGTTTGAGGGTTGGGGATGGATGTTGGTGTTGGGGTTGGGTTGGGGCTGGGGTTGGCGTTGGGGTTGAGTGGAGGTGGTTGTTGTAACTGGTACTGGTGGAAGTGGATGTGATGGATGAGGTGGTGTTTGTCGTAAACACTACGAGATTTACCAGCATTATCAACACCATCCCTATTACCATCACCATAACTGTCACCATCGACATAACCACCATTAGCATTCTCATCATTATCAAACTCATCGTTGTCTCCATCATTATCGTCATCATCAACATTACCATTGTCGTCATCAGCATCACCATCACTATCATGACAAGGGAACTCTAATTAAATATGTTGAAAGTGCTGGAAGACAAGAAGAAGAAGAAAAAATGCGAGAAGACGACGAGAAACTACAGAACTCATCAAGTGGCAAGGATTAAGTATTCTGAGAAGAACGCTTTCGTGATGAAGGGGGAGGAGGAGGAGGAGGAGGAGGAGGAGGAGGAGGAGGAGGAGGAGGAGGAAGAGGAAGGAAGAAGGGGAGAGGAGGGAAGAAGAAAGGGAGAGGAGAGAGGCGAAATGAGAGAAGAGGAAGAAAAGAGGGAAAAGGGAGGAGACAGGTGGAGAGACAAGAGAGACGTAAAGAGCGAGAAGGGAGGAAGGTGGAGGTAGAATGGAAGGAATAAGATGGAGGAGGGAAGATGGAGGACGGGGGGCGAAAAGAGAGAAGCAAGATGAGTGAGGAGGGAGGAGGTAGGGTGGAAGGAAGAAGAGGAAGGAGGGAGGAGGAAGGAGGGAGGAGGAAGGAGGGAGGAGGAGGTAGGAGAGGGAAGGAGGACGAAGAGAAGAGAAGCTGGATGAGGGAGAATAAGAGGAAGGAGGAGGAGAGAAAATGGATGAGGGAGGAGGAGAAGAGGAAGGAGTAAAAGAAGAAGGAGAAGAGGGAGAAGAAGAGAAAGGAGGAGAACAGGGAGAAAGAGAAGAGGGAGGAGGAGAAGAGGGAGGAAGAGGGAGGAGGAGAATAGTGAGGAGAAGAAGAGGGAGGAGGAGAAGAGGGAGAAGGAGAAGAGGGAGGAGGAGAAGAGGGAGGAGGAGAAGAGGAAGGAGGAGAAGAGTGAGGAGGAGAAGAGGGAGGAGGAGAAGAGGGAGGAGGAGAAGAGGGAGGAGGAGAAGAGGGAGGAGGAGAAGAGGGAAAAGAAGAAGAGGTAGGAGGAGAAGAGGGAGGAGAAGAATATGGAGAAAAGGGAGGAGGAGAGGAAGAAGGAGAAGAGGGAGGAGGAGAAGAGGGAGGAGAAGAGGAAGGAGAAGAGGAAGGAGGAGAAGAGGGAGGAGGAGGAGGAGGCAAGGTAAGGAAGCGTGCGAACAGGTAAAAGAATTGTTTAAGTCTATAAGACTTGCAAAGTCATACACGTAATTGCAAGAATGTTATTTTTCCGCCTCAAGCAATATTTTTAAAAACGTCTTCAAGAAATCTGAATTATTCGCATGGGATGGTAGCAAAACTGAATGAAAAGGTGTGGGAATGGAGTGAGGAGAGGTATAAATAAATAACAATAATGATAACAATAACAATGATAATTATTAATAATAACAACAATGATTAACAATAACTATAAATAACAATAAATGATGATGATTATGATGATCATGATGATGGTGATGGTGATGATGATGAAATATCCAGCAGATTTTATTCAGGCCGTAGAAATGAGGATGAAACTATTTTCCCGTTCCCTCATGATAAAAAAAAATGAAAAAATACCCCCCCCTTCTTCCTCCTCCACCCTTTCATCCTCCTCTTTGTAAACTTCTACATCTCATATTTCCTTATTCTCCTCAGGTCCACCTTCTTATAACAATGACCTAAACATCACGGCGGGGTATGAATGTAAGTCTCCCTCCCCCCAGCCCGTTCTGGGGGGGGGGGAGAGGGGGGTTAAGGGGATCCTCTAAGGTGCCCTATACGCGTGGGGTGATGGGGTGTGGGGGGTTGGCACCTCATCTCGCTAGGTAACCTTTTCCTGCCGAAGGGAAGAGAAGTAATAAGTGTGTATACCTGCTCCTTGTTGACGAAGGGTCCCGTTTCTCGGTAATGAGTGACCTCCCCCCTCATACCCCCACCCGCCCCATCCCCTACTCCTCCCGTTTCTAGTTGGTAAGCTCCCTTACCACATGTTCTTCTTTGTTGGTAGCCTCTATGACCATCTATTACTTGTTGGTAGATCCTCCTTGTTGGTGGAAAACAAACACACACACATACACGCACACACACACACACACACACGCACACACACACAAAGATAAACACAAAAACACACACACACACATGCACAGACACACACACAATAAGAAACACACAACACACACAAACACCACAAATTCACAAACACCCACACACACATACACAAATACACACGCACACACACACACACAGCCGGAATAACCCCCCCCCTCCCCTCCTGGCTCCCCGGACAGATGCCCAGAACCCATCAACGATGCATGAGCGTAGGGACATCCAAGTCTCGAGCAATACTGTCCACGGGAGTCCCACGACTTCGAATGTAATTCCAACTTGAGTTCTTCCTTCATGAAGGATGACATTCCTACTTCCCTCCTCTCCTCCCTCCCTCCCTTCCTCACCCTCCATCCTTTCAGCTTTCCCTTCCTCCCTTCCGTTTCTCCCCCTTACCTCCCTCTTCTCTTTACACTCTCTTTCTCTTCCTCTCTCTTCCACCTTCTTTCGATTAAAGATTCATTTTCCCTCCTCCTCCTTCCTAAAATTCCTTCCTTTTCTCTCCTTGGAATCCTTCCCACGTCTTCGCAAACTTCCCAACTTTTCGTAATCCGTTCTTTCTTCTCTCTCTCCCTCTGATATCCTACTTAAACCCCTCCTATAGGACTCCTAGGACTCCTGAAGGATAAAAGCTCTGGACATCAGCCTCGAAATACAATCTTGATCTTGAACATCCTTAACATAAAGTCTCTTGCATCTGTTCTCCAGTTTTGTTCTCTGTTATTTACTAAACAACCCGGTGAGTTAAAATGGTCCTTTGGCTATTTGCAGTGTGACGTTAAATAGTTCACTAAAATTTCTGGGTCGCCAACATTTCTGCTCGCGAAATGAGTAATGGTGAATTGAGGCTACCACTAATGTGACATTTATTCCTATCATCATCACTGCCACCACCACCACCACCACCTCCACTACCACCACCACCACCACCACCACTATTACCAAGGCCATTCCCACCAAATTATCATCATCACCATCATCACTACCAAAACAAATATGACCCATCATCTTCACCACAACCATCACTATCACCATTACAATTACCAAACCCATTGTCACTAAATCACTATCACTATATATGTATAAAATGACATTTGCTGACAACTTTATCAGAGGAAAAACAATGTAAGGATGACTCCTACATTAATACACAGCCGTGATATACATTTAATCCTATCTAATCTCAGCTATGTAAGGATGAATCCTATATTAATACACAGTCGTGATATATATTTAATCGTATTTAATCTCAGTTATGTGTACCATGACTCTACATTTGATAAAAGAACTGTCATATTGATAAACGCTTCGTTCTCTTATGGTGTTTATTTTGATATCACCGTAATTGACACTTGGTTCAATAACGTCATTACTATGTCCACAAACGTTACTATCACCTTAACCGTTACCACTGCCATGACCACTGCAACCATCACTAAATTTATCATCACATCACTTACTACCCCTTCCTTTTATGTTTATGATCAGTATATATATTTTTTTCAATACCACTTTATCATGCCTATAATAGACGAAGGTTTCACAGGACGTGACCAAAGAGCAAAAAAAAAAAAAAAAAAAAAAAAAAAAAAAAAAAAAAAAAAAAAAAAAAAAAAAAAAAAAAAAAAAAAAAAAAAAAAAAAAAAAAAAATTCCCATTTAGGGAATTTGCTCAGAACTGCTTTTGCAGGATCTCCCAAGCCACCAACTGACCCTAAAAATGTTCAACCTCGCGCCTCGACTGAACAGAAAAGGTTTCTAACCTTATACCCCGTATGCTACTCGCTTATGCGGTGCTGCTTCTCAACCTCCAGGGATCATTTCAGCACTGAATAAAATCACTTCCCATCCAGTAGATACTACTAGTTTATGAATTTCTAACCTTCTTGGGGTCGACCTTGACTTACAAAGACTTTAGGATCTCAGATCGAGGACGAAAGGATAAGGACTAGGTTGAGGACGACTGGACAATTACTAGGGTGACGATGTCTTTGAACGAGGTGGGCCATTTTAACCAGGTGGACACACATCTTGCCCCAATAAAGACAGGACTTAATGCGGTAGACAGATAGACAGGCAAATATAGACATGCAGAGGCAAACAAACACAGACTGAGACAGTCTGAGAGAGACAGAAGGCAGAACAAGACGGTCAGATAGAGACAGAGATACAGACAGACGGGTAGGCAGACTTTCAGACAGACAGATAGACAGACAGACAAGCAGACAGACGTGCAGAGAGACAGACAAACAGACATGCAGACAGGCTTGTAGACAGACGGGCAGGCTTGTAGACAGAGACAGACAGACAGGCAGGCAGACAGTCTCTGTCTCTAGAGGAAACAGACATCGCTACGACCTCTCCCAGGTTGAAGAATCTCCCGCCTACTCAAGTTCTCACGTACACGCGTGTACACACATGCAAACACACACACGCAAACGCACACGCACGCACACACAAGCACGTCCCTCTCTCTCCTTCACACACGAATACAACTCCATAAGGAAAATTAAAAACGTTATCATTCCACTTTCGGATATTAATTTGATAAAAGAAGAAAAAATATCGGGCCTGTTCAGCTGTTCTGGTCCTCACGTCTCCATTTATCTCCAGGTGATGTTTTCCCTCTCTCTCTCTCTCTCTCTCTCTCTCTCTCTCTCTCTCTCTCTCTCTCTCTCTCTCTCTCTCTCTCTCTCTCTCTACCTCTCTCTCACCTCTCTCTCTCTCTCTCTACCTCTCTCTCTTTCTCTTTCTCTCTCTCTTTCTCTACATTCCTACCTCTCTCTCTCTCTCTCTACCTCTACCTCTCTATCTCTCTCTGCCTCTCTACCTCTCTACTTCTCTTTCTCTCTCTCTTTCTCTACATCCCTACCTTTCTCTCTCTCTCTTTCTACATCTCTCTCTCTCTACCTCTCTCTCTCTCTCTCTCTTTCTCTCTCTCTCTCTCTTTCTCTCTGGCTACCTCCAGGCCATTTCATTTATCTTCATCTCGATCCGGCCCTTCCGTACCGTGTGTCCCTTTTCCCTTTACTCCTCCTGCCGTCAAACTATTCTATTCATCTTCTCTGTACGCCAGTAACCCCAGCTTTGTTAGAAAAGAGGTTTGGCGCCAATCCTAACTACCCCCTT
>NC_134778.1:62164802-62167302 GCF_046742065.1 Oratosquilla oratoria | reverse complement strand
GATGCTCTTCGTCAAAGAATTCCGAGGATCCATCTTCCAGAAGGGTCGTTGAGTACGGTAACGCTCTCGCTACAAGAGAACGCAGACTCTACAGAGACGTCTCCAATAGCTTTCCAGTAAATACAATACCAGTAAAAGTTGAACGCAGACTACAGAGACGTTCCCAATAGCTTTCCAGTAAATGCAATGCCAGTAAAAGTTGAACGCAGACTCTACAGAGACGTCCCCAATAGCTTTCCAGTAAATACAATGCAAGTAAAAGTTGAACGCAGACTCTACAGAGACGTCCTCAATAGCTTTCCAGTAAATACAATGCAAGTAAAAGTTGAACGCAGACTCTACAGAGACGTCCTCAATAGCTTTCCAGTAAATACAATGCAAGTAAAAATTGAATGGAGACTCTACAGAGACATCCTCAATAACTTTCCAGTAAATGCAATGCCATTTAAAGTTGGACGCAGACTCTACAGAGACGCTCCCAATAGCTTTCCAACAAATGCAATACCAGTAAAGTTGAACGCAGACTCTACAGAGACGTCCCCAAAAGCTTTCCAGTTAATGAAATACCAGTAAAAGTTTAACGCAGACTACATAGACGTCCCCAATAGCTTTTCAGTAAATACAATACCAGTAAAAGTTGAACGAAGACTCTACAGAGATGTACCCAATAGGTTACCAGTAAATTTCAATGCCAGTTAAAGTTCCTGAAGATAAGGAAGGTGTCAGTCAAGATTGGTCATAACCCTTTAGGTACTGAGCAGGTGGGTTGAGGGCATCAAAGCTGCCAGATGAAGGTGCCCCCACCCTCACCCCCCACACCTCCGGCACAGATGAGTCTCCAGAACTCCAGGGACTTCCAGGTTCCAGGCCCAAACCTCCTGGAACAAGAACATTAAATGACCCCTTCCCGACTTTTCTTATGAAACATTACGTCATATTTCTCCAAAACCCTTGACGCAACGTTTCTGAGCTCAGACTACTTGTCCTTCAAGGTGCAGGGCGACCTTAGGGTACTCAGCGAAAGACCTTCGGTACAGCAAGAGGTCGAAGTACGTCGTCCCTCGGGGTACCACAGGGGGGATCTCAATAATCCACTTATCCATTATTTTTATTACCAAAGAGATGATATGTTCTTCCACCTTCTGTTCTTGCGGCACATTCAGTACCCCAAGTGATTGGAGCCTTTTTTTACCCGAGAAATCACTAGACCTAAAAAAGATAAGGATAAGAAAAGAGCAAAGAATAAAAACAAAAAGAAAACAAGAGGGGCAGAAAAAGAGGTGAAAGAGGAAAAGGAAATGAATAAATGTCGGATGTGAAAGGAAGTGGAAACAATGTAAGAGACAATGGCTAAACAGCTACCTAGCCTCCCTCCCCCAACCCCTCCACCACCTCCACCTCCTTCAGCCAATCAACGTGTGTAAGATAATTCTTCTTCCTCGCATTGCGTATACACTCTCTCCTCCAGGGCTCAAGTAAACAGAACAAAGAACCACTTTATAAAGAATATCGTATAAAACTCAAAGGGAAAGGGAAGTGAAAACACGCTCACACGCGCACACACACACACACACACACACACACACACACACACACACACAAACACACCTCACACAGGCACACGAAGAGAGACAGAGAGAGAGAAGGAGGAGGGAAGAAGTAGAAAGAGAGAGACAGATACAAAGACAGATAAAGAGAGATAGAGACAGAGAGAGAAGAAAGAGAAAAGAGAGAAAAGAGAGAAGAGAGAGAGAGAAGACAGACATACATACAGAGAGAGAGAGAGAGAGAGAGAGAGAGAGAGAGAGAGAGAATAAGGCCCTATATGTTCAGTCCAGCGCTGGAGCAACAGACAGCCCAAGGAGACCAATGCTAAACACGAAATTCGAAATCAGAACACAAAGTCTTTTGAAGAAGACGTAGAGGGACGAGAGAATTTTCGAGGACGCAAAAGATGAGAAAGAGAGAGACGGCACAAGACCCGAGGGAAGGAAGAGAGAAAAGAGAGAACAGACAGGACGGGCAATAACCCTACAAGGAGGCAAGACGCAGAAACCAGGACCCAGAACACGGTCCCTCCTGTGGAGGAACAACAAAAACCAAGGTAAGAAAGTGGACTATCCGCCCGTAATTAATCTCGAGTGACTCTATTTGGAAAGAAACTCCAGAGAAAGCGGGAAAATTTTCGGGGGGGAAGGGGGGAGAGGGGGGAAACAGGGGAGGTAGCGCTGGATAAGAGAAAGACAAAAAAAGGAGGAAGGGGGAAGGAGGAAGGGGGAAGGTTGGAAGGGGAGAAGTGTTCCGGGAAAAAAATGGGCAAAAATATAACAGACTCGTGGAAGGGGGGACTGGAGGAAAGAGCCTCCCCCCCCCCCGACCCCCCAAAAAAAAAATATAAACAAAAAGAGAGAAGAGAGAAGAGAGACCAAGCGTGGGAAAAAACGGAACAAGGCAGCGGATAGAAGAATCGGACACTTGAACAGGGAACTGGAGGAAAAAA
>NC_134778.1:62129802-62162302 GCF_046742065.1 Oratosquilla oratoria | reverse complement strand
TCTGCAACCAAATAAATTTGTTGAACAACAAAGCGCGATTACTTGACTGGGCTATTAGCTTGCCAGGACGCCGCCTGCACTTGGCAAACGAGCTGTTACCAATGCGAATGTACTTACGGCCTGCTCCGCGCTATACCTTGCAACAAGGCGTTTGCAGCAATATATATATATATATATATAATATATATATGTATATATATATTATATATATATATATGTATATATATATATGAAAAAGGTGAAAAAAAAGTCACGGGTCTCGTTCCGAGTTTATTCCTGACCGGTTTAGCTTGTAGCTTCTTCAGTGGAATGTCTACAAGCTGAACCGGTCAGGAATAGACTCGGAATGAGACCCATGACTCTCTTTCTTTCCACCTTTTTTCAACTTGTCACAATGTCTCTATATTAATATATATATATATATATATATATATATATATATATGTATATATATATATACTCTTCCACATACTTTACTACCATTCAATCCCCTCCCATCCTCTTATTTTTGCTCCTCCTGGATGTGTATATATATGTATATATATATATATATATATATATATATATATATATATATATATATATATATATATATATATATATATATATATATATATATGTATGTGTGTGTGTGTGTGTGTGTGTGTGTGTGTGTGTGTGTGTGTGTGTGTGTGTGTGTGTGTGTGTGTGTGTGTATCAAAAATTATACGGGACCATTTATCCCTTCGCTGCTATTCATGACCTACACATTTCGTCCTTTTTTCCACCAAACAACTTTATTCAGCCGACCCCGCCCCCAAGCATAACAAAATGGCCGACAGTGACGTTCCCCTCAACACAAGCGAAGACGCAAATGACTCGTATTCATGACCGCTAATGGAAGTAAGCACACACGCGAACACAAACACAGGAACTCTCGTTCTGTCTGAGTGCTCATAGATGGCTAATGCCGCACAGGAAATACTAAAGACCTTATCAGAGCCTGAGAACTCGCAGGCTCATCTGGGCCTCGTTTACAAGACTCCCAACTCTCCTACTGACGTGACCTGTGTGTGTTTGTGTGTCTGTGTGTGTTTGTGTGTGTGTGTGTGTGTGTGTGTGTGTGTGTGTGTGTGTGTGTGTGTGTGTGTGTTTATCTAGCTGTCTTCTACGGGAATAGGAGCTATGCTCGTGGAACCCCGTCTTTGTATTTCGCAACATCTAGTTTGTTCTTAAATTCATGTACGGTGTTTGCATAGATTATTGTTTCGTGAGCGTGCGTGCGTGCGTGTGTGTGTGTGTGTGTGTGCGTGTGTGTGTGTGTGTGTGTGTGTGTGTGTGTGTGTGTGTGTGTGTGTGTGTGTGTGTGTGTGTGTGTTTCTGGAACATTCATGTTCATGTAGTTATTTGTGTTAGTTCTTGCATTAGTGGAGGTCCTGCAGGAGCAGATGCTAAAAGGTTCTGTATATGGGCCTGGCGGTATTTTCCTACTCTTGTTGTTGCTGCTGTTGTTATTGTATTGTTGTTGTTGCTGTTGTTGGTAATCTTTAGGTTACTTTTTTTTGTTTCTGTTCTTTTGTTTATGTTGCTTTTTCCTGATATATTTTTCCCTGTTTTTTGCTTTGTTTTCTTCGGTCTGGTTTTTGCTCCTTTAATTTCGTTGTTGCAGAGGATGGTGGTGGTGATGGTAATGCTGAGAATAGTAGTTGCAGCAGCAGCAGCAGCAGCAGCAGTAGTAGTAGTAGTAGTAGTAGTAGTAGTAGTAGTAGTAGTAGTAGTAGTAGTAGTAGTAGTAGTAGTAGTAGTAGTAGTAGTAGTAGCAGCAGCAGCAGCAGCATTAGTAGTAGTAGTAGTAGTAGTAGTAGTAGTAGTAGTAGTAGTAGTAGTAGTAGTAGTAGCAGCAGCAGTATTAACAGCAGCAGAATTAGCAGCAGCAGCAGTAGTAGTAGTAGTAGTAGTAGTAGTAGTAGTAGCAGTAGTAGTAGTAGTAGTAGTAGTAGTAACAGTATTAGTAGAATTGTAAGCTAGCGTGTTAGTGGCACTGGTATTCTTAGTGGCCGTGCTAGTGGACGTGGCGCTGCTACCACCTCCTAAGTGACGTCATTGCCAGTTGCCCGGTTGTTAATGTTACGGCCGTGCACCACACGGGCACGCGTAATCTACCTGCCTCGCCTCTTCTTCACGTTCTCCTTCTCGCCCTCTAAGCCACTTCCCGGGGTCTTCTCTTACCTCCTCAACGTCTCCAGAACCTCCCCTCAACTCCCTTTATGTCTCCGCTAGGAGTCCAGGTTTGACTCAATTTCTCCAAAGTCTCCAAACATTTCCTGCTAATTTCTTTGTCCTCTAAGGTATTCCCCAGTGTCTCCTCTTACTTCTCCCATGTCTCCCGCTATGACTTCAAGTTTGACTCCATCTCCTCAAAGTCTCCAAACATTCTCTGCGTCTTCTTTCGTTTTGCAATGTCTTTCTTGGAGTCTCCTCTCACCTTTACCATGTCTCCAGGTTTCCCCTGATCTCCATTAGTCCTCTCCACACTCCCCTATGTCTCCGCTATGACTTCAACTTTGACTCCATCTCCTCAAAGTCTCCAAACATTCTCTGCGTCTTCTTTCGTTTTGAAATGTCTTTCTTGGGGTCTCCTCTCACCTTTGCTATGTCTCCTACGTCGTCTCTTTACTTATCTAGTTCTCCGTGTGCTCTATCTGTCTCCTCTGACTGAAAGTCTGTCCCTATTTCTCCTAAACCTCAGCCTATTTGCGCGTATTTGCGTTGGTCTTCCAAGACGTGTTTCTGTCCTTTGCTCAATAGAGGGCGTCTTCCTAGTTAGACGAGAAAGCCACATACCGTCCCTTTTCTCGACTTTATTTTATTTTTTTTTTTTTTTTTTTTTATAAATTATGCATACCACTTTTTTATATTAGGTTACACAAACAATGTTGATATCAGACATCTTACATACATACATGCATATACCAAAGGCTTTTCCCCCTTACACGGGAGGTAGCCAAAAAACAAAGGCATAGAAACCACTCCCACCCATTTCATCTCCTATATACTTAAATTATGCATACCACTTTTTTTTTTATTAGGTTGCACAAACAATGTTGATATAAGACATCTTGGCCCATAAAAAAACAATTCCACACCGAAAAGATGAAATTAAAACACAACCACTCAAGTAAACAAACATAATTATCATAAGAAGCTGAGATTTGGAGCTCCATGTTTGACTTTCCGGATGGTTCCTTCTATCTTTCTCTTCTTATTGCTTGACAGTCCAGTGATATGCGTAGCCCAAGCACTGCTGCCTAAACGTAATTTTCTGAGTAACCAGTAACCAGTAACCAGTAGCCCCAGTTTCATAAACAATCGATAAACATTTCTAACGCTTGTTTTTAATTTCTCAAATGATTCTCACTATTTTTAAAAAGATGTGTTTTTTCGTACATTAAAAACTGGTTCGATAATTTGTTAGTTAATTATGAAGAAACCTTCCATTCGGCAAATTTTCATTATGGGATACGTAAGATTCTTTGTCATGACAAAGGTGAAAAACAATTTTGAGAACTGATGCTTTACAAAAATTCTTCTCGAAATTTACTCACATAACACAAAAGAATTCTGGTCGTGACCAAGATGTACGATCTACAAAAAGTAAGAAAAAACAATTAGAATAAAAAAGGGGACTCTAAGACTTTTCTTAAAAAAATATATATATCGTCTCTTAATAAAGATTATATAAAGACATTTTCTTGCCTAGGCAGTTTTCTTATACGACCTCATCATTCCTTGTACATTTGGAAACACAAGTTTCGAAAAACACATGATTTAATGTTATGGACATCCGACTTTAGGCGTTAAGTATGTGATATACTTTTCTTCAGTATATCGGTATGAAGGATCTCTATACGGAAAAGGCTAAACTGTATGAACATATCAATCCATATATAGGATGTAAAAATATTAAAATCGTACTCACAAATATACTCACAAAGAGTGAGCACATTTTTGGGACACCTTGCATATACGTTTCTACATATGAGTACATACGTACACATGTATATGTGCATGAATTTTTATATGTACATGGACGTACAGACATATTCATATATATATACACGTAAGTATAAACAGAACATTCCAAAAACATTTACCCACTCTGAGTACATTTGTGAGTACACTTTGAGTACAATCTTAGTACACTCTGTATAAGAAATTTTGCTTGATTATATACACAGTATTATTTAAAAGTTATGTCACTGATCCTGAACTCAGCTACACTAATAAAACCTACAGATTCTATTGTATTGATACGATTCAATTCTAAAAATAATACAATAAAAGAAAAGAATATTATATTTATTCATATGTTTTTATTGTTTATCTATTCATTAATGCGATCGTTAGTTTAATTATTTGTCTGTTTATTAATTAATTTGTCCACATAGTCGTTTATTACTATTTTCATTGATCTATTTATTACTTATCTACCTATTCATTTATTCATTGAATTATCTATTTATTCATTTATTTATTTATTTATTCATTTATCTATCATTAATTTGTTCATCTAGATATTCATTCATTTATCTATCTATTTATTCATTTACTTATTTAGTTATCTATTTATCTAATCATCTATTTATATATTTGTTTGTTCAATGTTAAATCAACGGAGCAAGAAGACTGTTGAGTGACACTCTCTTCTCATTCCCAAACACACCACGTCTTCTCCCCTTCCCCCGCCTTCCCCCTTCTCTTCCCCCCGCCCTCCCCCTCTTCTTCGCCCACATTCCCCCTCCCTCCCCCTCCTTTGCTTGTTCTGAGCGTATGACGGGGGGTGGGAGGGGAGGGGCACGACCTAAGTGTTATGCTTCCTCTCTTTTAGTAGTTAATAGTAGTTCCATGTCAAAGGCAATCTCACCGCCCCGGGATACCAATGAGGCCGGGGTGCTACCCGACGCTGGTGATGGATGTTGGTTACATGCTACCCGACGCTGGTGGTGGATGTTGCAAACAGCTGTTCCTGTCTCGGTTTGTTTGTTGGTGCCACTTACCCACCCCCCTCCCCTCCCCCCCTCCCCCAGCTGAGTAACTCACCGGCGGGGCGCCACGATCCAGAAATGGTACTATTGTTTACGCTCCCTGCCATTGCCACTCACGTACGGCTTAACTCCGATTTGGTATGAGGATAGCGTCACGGCTACACACACCCGGGAGTACCCTGCTGGCAGCCCACGGCAACTCGGGGTCTTAAGCCACGATGGTGCCAAGACCTCATTACGGTTAATGTGGCACGGCGGCGGTGGTTGTGGCACAACTTTTCAGATCTGTGGCACCGCGACGGAAGCCAGGGAACGCGCGAGGAAGAGGGGGAGGAGGAGGGAGGAGTAAGGAGGAGGAAGGGGAGGAGGAGGAGGAGGAGGAGGAGGAGGAGGAGGAAAAGGACGAAGAAGAGGAGAGAAATTGGAAATGGAAAGCGAAGGAGAGGGGAAGAGGATGATGGGGTGGGAGAAGGACATAAATAGGGAAAGGTAAGTGAGGATGGGAGCTTGTATGGAGTGGGAGAGGGAAAGAGAGAGGAGAAGGAAGAGGGAGAGAAGGAGAAGAGGGATGGGAGGAGTAGGAGGAGGAGGAGGAGGAAGATCAGGAGGAGGAGGAGGAGGAGGAGGAGAAGGAGGAAGAAGATCAGGAGGAGGAGGGAGAGGAGGAAGAAGATGGGGAGAAAATTGCAGTAGGAGAAGAGGGAAGGAGAGGCAGAGGGAGAAGAGGAGAGGAGGAATAGGAGAAGGAGGAGGAAGAAGAAGATCAGGAGGAGGAGGAAGCAGATAGGGAGAAAAGGGCAGTAGGAGAAGAGGAGGAAGGAGAGGGAGAGGAGGAAAAGAGATGTGGTAAAGAAACGGGGGAAAAGTGGGAGGGAGAAAGAGAAGAAAGGAAAGAGAGGAGGGAAAGAGAAGAGGGAAAGAGAGAAGGGAACGAGATGAGCGAAAGAAAAGAAGGAAAGAGAGAAGAGAAAGAGAGAGGGAAGAGAGAAGGGAAAGACAGAGGGAATAGAGAAGTGAAAGAGAGAGGGAAGAGAGAGAAGGGAAGAGAGAAGGGAAAGATAAGAGGGAAGAGAGAAGGGAAAGAGAGGGAAGAGAGAGAAGGGAAGAGAGAAGGGAAAGAGAAGAGGGAGAGAAGGGAAAGAGAAGAGGAAAAGAGAGAAGGGAAAAGAAGAAGGAAAGAGAGAGGGAAAAGAGAGAAGAGAAAGAGAAGGGAGAAAGAGAAGTAGGGAATGAGAAGGGGGAAAGAAGTAGGGAAAGAGAGAAGGGAAAAAGAGAATGGAAAAAGAGAAAATGGAAAGGTAAGGGAAAAGATAAGTAGAGAAAGAGAAGGGAGAAAGAGAAGTCGGGAAAGACAAGAGGGAAAGAGAAGAGGGAAAGAAAAAAGAGAAAGAGAGAAAAGGGAAAGAGAGAAAAGGGAATGAGAAGATGGAAAGAGAAGTAGGGAAAGAGAAAAGGGAAAGAGATAAGAGGGAAACGGGAGAAAGCGAAGAAGAGAAGAGGGAAAGAAAGAAGAGAAAAAGAGAAAAGGGAAAGAGAGAAGGAAAGAGAAGTAGGGAAAGATAAGAGGGAAAGAGAGAAGGGAAAGAGAAGGGGTTAAGAGACGTGTGGACTAATAATCTCACTTCTGTTCTGAGTACTTCCCCGAATGTTGGCATCAGCGAACGCGCCTGGCGACAGCCCTGAGCTCAGCGCTGACGACAACCGTGGTACTGACAACATAGACGGTAATGCTGACGTGTCTGGATTGGAGACAAGCTCCCAGTAGGGGCGGATGCCATTCTTGATGTCAGCTGGAGCAGAAGTTTTGTTTCCAAACGTTTTAGCTCAAAAGATTTTTTTTTTTTTTTTTTTTTTTTTTTTTTTTTTGTCACTCGCGATGGTAAGGTACATACCTTCCCTCCTGCTGACATTCTTGCTGACGAACCTTTTGACTCTTGTCACTGTCGCTGGTACTTCTACTGACACACACGATTGCACGTTAGCTGGTTTCTATTGCTGACACTCTGGCACTCTTGATGACAGTATTGCTGACACTGATGACGTCACTTTTGGTGATTATTCTTACCGACACCCCTTTTACTATCCTAACTGACACTTTTGCTGATGCGCCTGATACTCACGCTGACACTGTTGCTGACACTCCTGATACTGCTGCTGACACTGTTGACACAGTTGCTGACACTCGTGACACTTGTGCTGACACTGCTTACAATGTTACTGACACTCCTGACACTGTTGCTGACACTCCTGAAATTGTTGCTGACACTCCTGACACTTGTGCTGACACTGCTGACAATGTTACTGACACTCCTGACACCGTTGCTGACACTCCTGACACTTGTGCTGACACTCCTGACAATGTTACTGACACTCCTGACACCGTTGCTGACACTCCCGAAATTGTTGCTGACACTCCTGACACTGTTGCTGACACCGTCATTAGAGCCAATGTGCCTGACGAGGCGGGAGGGGGGGTTAAAGACGGCGAAAGTAAGCGTGGCGAGAAAACGTATTATCGGAGGTGGTAAATGGCGCGCCGGCATTAAGGTGCAAATGGAAGACAGAATTAGGGCGTCGTGTCGGGAACGGGGGAGGGCATTGGGGGTGGGGAAGAGGGGAGGAGGGGAAAGAGAGGAAGGGAGAAAGGGGGAAGGAAGAAGATGAGGGAGAAAGGAGAAGGGGAGGGGAGAAGAAAGGAATGGGAGAAGGGGAAGGAAAAAGGGAGGGGAAAGGAGAGGGGAGGGGAGGGGAGGGGAGGGGAAGGGGAAGGGAGGGGAGGAGAGGGAGAGGGGAAGGGGAGGGAGGGAGAGAGGAAGGGAGGGGGAGGGGAGGGGAAGGGAGGGGAAGGTGAGTGAAAAGGGGAGGGGAAGGGGAGGGGGAAGGAAGAAGGAGACGGAGAAGGGGGTCGGGGAAGGGGTAAGGGGAAGGAGAAGGGAAGGGGGAAGGGGAAAGTGGGAGGAGAAGAGGAAAGGGGAGTTAGGGAACAGGAGAAATAGGAAGAGAAAGGAGACAGAGGAGTAGTGGGAGCAAGGATTATTGACATGCATCGAGACAGACAGGTGGTAATGGACATGGAACTGCCTAGTGTAGGCCTCATGATCTCTTTCAGTCTCCTTTATTCTTATGTTCTTAAGTCTGTGTATAAAGTTAGTGGAGGGCCTGCACTCTTTAGTGTTATTTGGCTAAGTGGTCCTTAGTGTGATGTGACCAGAAGCACTGGACACCACAGCGGCCCCGGGCAGTGGTACTTTGCGGCGCTGTTGGTGGTGCCAAGTCTAAAACTACTGTTACACCAGTCAACGGAATGGTTGGATTCCAATGATTCACTTAGATTTCGTCCAATGTTGGAGTGTAAGCGTAGTTTTAAACTAAAGTTACACTCCAACCTTGGATGAAATCCAAATGAATCATTGGAATAAAATTATTCTGTTGACTAGTGTAACCGTAGCTTTAAACTACGATCATACTCCAACCTTGGACTAATTCCAAACGAATCGTTGGACTCCAATCATTTTGTTGACTAGTGTAACCGTAGCTCTAAACTACAGTTACACTCCAACCTTGGACGAAATCCAAATGAATTGTTGGAATCCAATCATTCTGTTGACTAACGTAACCGTACCTTAGCGTGGTGTAAACACCTACCTCCTCTTCCTCCCGACATTGTGGGCGTGCGGGCGCGTTTTGCGTGTTGCCCCGAGCCCAATGGGCGGAAAAACCGCCGTAATATTATTTTTGCTTTATTGGGTCATTTATGACACTGAGAGTTCCCGGGTCGTGTGTGGAGCGCCGGGGGAAATTTCATCGTCTTTGTGAAACATTGCACGATTAATTTCCTTTTGTTGTTTCTCTAATGCACGTGAACTATGCTCATTTTCAACTTACCTCCGGGGTCGACGTTGCTACGTACATCCTTTCGTTACTCTATTTCTTTATAATGACTTAAGATTAATCTCCATTCGGAAAAGGTCGAGGGGGATGGCGGTTCGAATCCTGCCACAGGCGAAGTTGAACCAAGGGCATGGTTCATTACATTCCACGCTACAAAGTCCTCTGTGAGGGGCACCGTCCTAGCGTTCAGTGCGTCTGTGGTGTAATCGAAAGCGCTTTGGTCTCGCATTAGCTTAGTTGTGGGTTCGAATCCCGCACTTCTCTACGACTCTCAGAAATGACTGTAACCTGACCCAACAATCCAGGGGCATAGGTCAAAGGTGGCGGCTTCGGCCGCAGCTATTCAGCGCCTCCTAGCGTAAGCTCCTCCCGTCAGCTGATACCCGCAATAAATATATATATATATATATATATATACATATATATATATATATATATATACTTTACCACTTATATGACTTCAAGTCTTCGGCGTGGATAGAAAGATAGATGGATAAAAGGATAGAAGGATAAAAGGATAAGAGGATAGAAAGGTAGAAGGATAGAAGGATGAAAGGATAGAAGGATAGGAGGTAGAAGGATGAAGGGATAGAAAGATAGGAAGATACAAATATATAAGGATAGAAGGATAGAAGGAAAGGAGAATAGAAGGATATAAGGATAGGACAGAAGGATAAAAATATAGAAGGATAGAAGGAGGACAGAAGGATAAAAGTATAGAAGGATAGAAGCTTCGGGGATAGAAACGCTTGTATCTTGATAGACTGTCCTTTATTGTCCATTATACTCGTATACTGTGCCCCGGACAGCGTCGACGATTTTGATAATTGGTGGAAAGCCCTAGAGAGGATTGGTGTCAATACCAATTAGCCCATCTAGGGACTTGAATATCTTCAAATTTCCTATTCTGCATAATACCAGACGATTTTGTTCGATAAAGGGAATCTCATCTTTTCAAAATTACTAGATAAATTAATAAACTAGTTCATTTTTACCAGAAACGCCAAAGTAAAATCCTAAATTTTAGTGACAGGGTTGGCGAAAGGTACGACCCTCTGACGTCATTCCCGAGGACCTATACGATGACGTCATCACCCTCAGATGATTACATCATCGCCTGACGTCAATTGGAATAAAACAGGCAAAGTGCAACATAGCTTTGAAAAGGACGAGAAGAAATATTCATTTAACGCGAAAAATCTTATAAGCCGCTTATGGTTAAACCTCACAGAAAAACGTAAAAAAAAAGAAATACGTATCATAAAGCTTAGCACATTTAACACATACACAGAAACACGAACTATTCTCAGCGCAATTAGAGGACAACACCCCCAGGTCAGAATATGACGCGTAAATCTAATATCCTCGCAGTTTGCAAAGTTAATATTCTTGTAAGGTCTGCGCTCAAATCTAATTTGTGAGAGACATGTATTTACTTGTATATATCTACACACATAATCTTATCACATGTAATTTGTTGAGCAGCATTCAGAGGCTACTAGGAAAGACTTTGTCATGATATTCTCTTGTTGAAGTAGATCTTTTTCTCCCCTTTCTCATTCACTGAGCCAATCTCCTTCCTCTGTATCAATACAATTGAGTTTTCTTTTTCTGTGTGGCAGGATGATACCTTTATAGATGAAAACTACAGAGTGAAAGAAAAGAGAAAGAGAGAGAAATAGAAAAAGAGAGAGAGAGAGAGAGAGATAAAGAGAGAGAGGAGGGGGAGAGATACAGAGTGACCGAGAGAGCGAAAGAACGAGAGATTAAGAGAGGTGGGGGGAGCGGGGACTAGGGGAAGATTGGAACTCCTTGCCCAGCCCCCGTCACGGCCATCCCCCCTCTTCCCCCCAACCCCCAGCCCCAACCCCCTCTTCCCTCAACCCCCTCTCCCCCAAACCCCCTCCCCCAACCCTGGCCCCCCCTCCTTCCGGCAAAGTAACAAGTCGGCTGCAAAAGAGGCATCAAAGGCTGGAAACAAAGCGGAGAGCAATAAGTCCGGAAATCGCGTGGAAACCCGACGGGTAATGAGCTCTGCGAACAAACCGAACCCGATGGCCCAACAGCGACGACGGCAGACCCGGAACGTTTGTGTTCGGACAGAACAGCTCAAAGAGCTCCTGCCACCTCCAATTAAGCAGAGGGTACCTGCTTACCTGCTCACCTGCTTACCAGCAGCCCCTGCTGGCCGAGAACCCCGCCAAACTCTCTCGCTCCTCTGAGCACCATCTAGGCAGACTCTCTAGCACACACACACACACACACACACTCACACCGTCACTCTCTTTCTCTCTCTTCTACCCAACAAACACAACACTTGGAAAAGCTGAGCCGTTAACTGACCAAGACCAAAGCATTAGAAAAGAAGAGGTGTGTGTGTGTGTGTGTGTGTGTGTGTGTGTGTGTGTGTGTGTGTGTGTGTGTGTGTGTGTGCGTGTGTGTGTGTGTGTACACATGTGTATGCGTTTCTGTGTACTTGTGTTTGTGTATGTTTGTGCGTCCGTAAATCAGCGTACCTGTGTGTACTCCCATCCTTCTCTGTACGTGTGTGCGTGTGCGTGTGTACACGTACGCACATATAACAAAGCGGCTGTGTGTGTGGTATGTGTATACTACATGAACGCATACCTCTACTTAAGTATGCATTTGTGTGTGGCACGCCCTTGCTTTGAACGCTAATTCTCTTGTTTTTCCAGTCTTTTTCCTCTTCATCCGATATTTTAACTTTTTTTTTCTCCTGATTATGAATCAAAGCCTTTGATGTAAGTTCTTAGTCTTCTGTACACGCCCAAAGCCTTCTAGATTCAGCACGAAAACCTCCTGTGCACCACGAGCATAACGCTTGGACGATACCAGTCCTCGCCAGGGTTGCCAGTGACCACCAGATTATGTGACGTTGTTTGCGGTCAAAGTATCATGCCTTACTTGAGTGATTTTCAAAACCTCTTCTCAAATCATATATACTTATATGTATATATATATGTATGTATGTACATGTACATGTATATGTATATCTGAATAGAATCGCCAATGACGACGATGTCAATCAAGTAATTCCGACAGTTGTCCCCGGACTCGAACCGAGACTTGCGCGGTGGCCGTTGCTTTACCGACTGTGCTACTGAGACTATGTAGTATAGTCGGTAAAGCGACGGCCTGTCACCGCGCAGGTCTCGGTTCGAGTCCGAGGACAACTGTAGGAATTATTTGTATATGTATATGCATATGTATATGTGTATGTATAATATACATATACATATATGTATATGTGTATATGTATATGTATGTATATGTAAATAGAGTATTGACTTCGTATCCAACACAACGGTGACTATGGCTACGAATCCACAAGCACAAGAGAAGTAGACACAGAGACCAAAAAGAACCCAAGATCAAGGAAGGAGAAAAACTGCATCAGAACGACTTCGGGAGTTGCTGGAAAGGCCATCTGGCCAAACCGTTTACAAATAAGGAGACTTGAATTAGAGTTCCTGTGTGTTTTTCTCCACCCGCAGATGCTACAGCCACGAAGTTGGTGCATAAAAACTCTGCTCTGGGAAGTGTCCAATGATTCTGTGTGGCAAGTCGGCTTGGGGTAAGACAATACTCTCCTTTCTGTTGGTAAGACTCCATCGCTTTCTTGGCTAGCTGCCCTCTTATCTACTACGAAACTGCTGCTGAGCACCAGCTCAACTTAGAGTTATTAAGATCTTTGCCCTTGTTTCTTCTTCTTCTGCCTCTTCTTCTTTTTTCCTCTAATTCGTCTACCTCTTTTTCTTCTTCTACATCTTCTCCTTCTTCTTCCTGTTCTTCTTCTTCTACATCTCCTTCTCCTTTTTCCTTCTTCTCTCTCCTCGTTCCTTTTCTTTTCTTCTTCTTCTCCTTTTTCTACTCCTTCTTCTTCTTCTTCTTTTTCTTCTTCTACTCCTTTTTTTCTACTTCCTCGTCTTCTTCTTTTTCGTTTTCTACTCCTTTTTCTTCTTCTTCTTCTTAAAGCCGTGCTCTGCGAGAATTTTATGTTCACCCTTCTTTTACAGCTCCTTGCAGTATGTAAACAAAAAACTTTACCACCTCATCGTAAGAAAGTAGCACACTCTTCTGCCATTCCAAAGTCATCTTCAGCCGATTCTACCCTCTTACCATTCCTCCTCCTGTTTTGCAAAACTCCACTCTTCATCAGAAGTACATTTTCTGCGGTGGGAAAGGCATACGAAGATTTGCAAAGCATGAACATTACGTCATGTGCGGAGACTGGTTCCATCCAACCTCTTTGGGTCGTTAGGTCCAAAAAGAGAAGAAAGATTTCGAGTTATCCCGTATAAAGGTACGTTTTTCTTAGTACGATTATCGCTCAACGATGATCGTTCATGGCTCAACGATAATCGTCAAACGAATGTCTAGAACACTTTTTTTCTTAATGAGGTTCTTTTGCTTTCAGCTGCAAAGCACGAGGTTGATCATCTCAACCGAACCTACCAACGCGCTTACCCAAATGTGATGCCAGTTAGTAGGATGCGCACCGAGCAAAATGTACCTTAAGACAATGAGAAAAAGTACATGAGATGTGGAGGCGTGGCGACAACAATCGTGGCACTTTCTGTGCGTGTTGGGGGGAGCAGGGCTTTCCGTGGCGGAGATCTAGGGAACAATTCCTCAAGGGAACAATTCCTCAAGGAAAAATTCTCCAAGGAAAAAATCCCCCAAGGAAAACATCCCTCAAGAAAAAATCCCCCAAGGTGAAAAAATCCCTATGTTGCAGTTAATTAACCTGTGAATCAAGGAAAAAGTGTCATAGGTAATAAGTCATATTTATTATGTACAGGGGGATTTTTCCTGGGGAATTTTCTTCATGCGGGGGATATCTCCCTTCAGGGGATTATTTCCTGTCACCCGGTGACAGTGTCCCTAGGGAACGGAGGTGGTGAAAGGTCTCGACACAGCTTCTGTCACAGGCCCAATCTTCTCCTAATCACCCACGTGACCTTTCCATCTCATTAACTTGTTTGTTATTCTAAGTCTTATTCAGTGAATAAACTCGTCTGGCGCTATCCGCGACGAAATCCACGAAGTTCTCCGAAGACCCAAGAGGACTGGAATGGGTTTTCAATGTGGAAATGTGCCTCCAGACGCGGGACGGGAAAAGTCAATTTCGGAAAGTTTGTCAAGAACGCACCTACGCACACGTGAACACGCCATGACAACTGCGCGATCAGAAACACAAATGTCCACCGGGACGCGTGTAAAAAAAAGAGAGAGAGAGAGAGAGAGAGAGAGAGAGAGAGAGAGAGAGAGAGAGAGAGAGAGAGAAAGAGAGAGAGAGCGAGCGAGAGAGAGAGAGAGAGAGAGAGAGAGAGAGAGAGAGAGAGAGAGAAATATTTATATAAAGAAAAAATTGGATGATAGGTGTACCTAACATGCATACATATACATATACACACACATATATGTATATACATTATATTTTATATATGTGTATATATACATATATATATATATAGATAGATATAAATAAATACAGAGAGAGAGAGAGAGAGAGAGAGAGAGAGAGAGAGAATCTCCCAGCAGAGCACAAAACAAGCTCGAGCGCTCCCTGAGGGAATAAGAAGGTGAGAGAGTGAGGGAGTGAGGGAGTGAGGGAGTGAGGGCGGGTAGGGAGTAATATAATGAAAGAGAGTAATTGAAGCAGAGTACTATAACACCCCTTTAAGCTGAATATACTCGCCCGTCGTTGGCCAGAATAAAGCACATAACGTACCTCGCTGTACGGTGACGTCATCTATGACGAACAAAAACCTTCTGACGTCATTCGAAAATGAAATATACAAAGTCTTTCACAGGTAGGAGGGAGGGAACACAAGGGGAGCGGGTTGGGGAGATGGCGTGGGAACGAAGGGGGAAAGTGATACTGACCCGATGGGGAGGGTGAGGGGGAGGGGAGCGGATGTCGGGCACGCGTGTAATATTAAAAGAAACAAGAGGTGTCCATCTTCGGCCCAAGGTGACCGTCAAGGTCTTCCTGTACGTACACACATGTACACACACACACGTACACACGTCCACACAAACGTACGTACACGAGCGCACACGCATACCCATCCATGTGTTTATACATTCATATGTATACATTCAGGTATAAATACATTCATTTACACGCACATTCATTTATGCACACGCAATCACGTGTGCACATACATTCGCTAGCACACACATATTCACGCACACGCACAAATATACGTACACACGCACACAAATACGCACACGCACGCCCGCATGAACGAACAAAAAATTAGACATATATCCACACGCACACACACACACATATATATATATACACACACACATTCACAAACATATACACAAACACATCCAAACGCATACAACACACGCACACGCAATAAAAAAACCAAATTATACACATATATGGCATGCACACGAACACACACCACACGCACGTATAACACACATACATGCGACACAAGCACACAAATACATAACACACACACACACACAGAGTAAAACCATAACACACACATATAAAATGCACACAAACATACCACACGTAAACATGCAGCACATGCACGCACAACACACACAAATGTATACACAAGCACACATACAAACGCACACACACACACACACACACACACACACACACACACACACACACACACACACACACACACACACACACACACACACTTGGGCAGAAAGGCAATATCATTGAGTGCAGAGACGTAAGGTAGCAACCGATGCACTTAACATTATGAGCAGAGTTTTATTAAGAGCTGGGTGGGGTGGGCCCGGGCGATGTAGTGCGGGGGAGGGGAAACGGAGGGGGAAGGGGGGAGGGGAGGAGAGGGGAGGGGAAGTGAGAAGAAGGGAGATTATGGTCTTAGATCGGCTGGTTTCCCCTCAGGTTTGGGTTGTGTGACATGGATCGTCCCTTGGATGACGTAGGTGTTGGTCTGGATTATGGAAGAGGGTCTGGATGAGGTTCATCCGTACCACGGGAGACTCTCTTGGCATCTCCATAAAAAAAAAAAAAAAAAAAAAAAAGGGGGGGGAGAAAATTGTCCTCTTTTAACCTAATCCTTTCAAAGTATCAATGCCTCGCTATTCTCGTCCAATCCCTTATCTTTCCTCCAAAACTGATTTGATAGAAGTTATCAAGACAACAACCTTAACAGTCTGAAACCATATGCTTTTATTCAACATGCCGCTAGGCGATTTTATTCAATTCAGAGGGGTTGGGAGGTGGGGAGGAGAACTTTCTACGCTGCCAATGGGTCGTTTTGAAAAAGACTCGAGTAGAGACGGACGGTCTCATCACTGAAATGGCAGACTTCGCTTCATTGCTATCATCTACCGCCCTTATCTACACTGTATGTTTTTGGGTAATCAACAAACTCCTTGAACACTTTTTTTTTTTTTTTTTTTTTTTTCTTGCGAAAGCTTATTGCCATTTTCCAGCTTATCCTCATGGTAATAAGAACGCTTCGCCAAGGCTATAACTCAGTCATATAGGCCTTATCTCAAATAAAAAAAAATCTACGAACTACAACAACACAACGCTCCCATCTTCTACGATATCCCAGAACTTTAACTCAGATGGTCGTATCTTTAGACTAAAACGTAACGTGGTTACGATAACGCTACGTACATCGTAACAGTACATCTCAAGACGGGTAGAAAATACACAGATAGTCACATCCTTGTGTAGTTGCGTCTTAGGCGCCTAAGACACAGTCATTACTCCCTTGAAATATGTGGACAAAATGTAAATGCCATCACTATGTACAACCGTACATAACCATAAATATGGCTCGGAGTACTAGGAAGCACCAAATATTGTTTAATTGTCCGTACATATAACAGCCTAGAGTAGGACAACAATTCCCTTTCTCCACCCCTCACCCCGACCCTTTCCCTCCCCCTCACCCCAACCCTCACCCTTCACCCACAGTGCCTCTGTAGTTTTACATTTCCTTCCTCATCTCAGTTCCTAAATATTCTTTTTTTGTTCCTCTGCTCATTACACCATTCCGTCTGTCTCATATAATCCCTTCCAGTCACTGGTTGGCACTAATAAGTTTATTGTAGTTGTCGCCAGATGATTTTATCTATTCCTATTTCATTCATCACCGTGGCACCTTCTCCCGGTATAAATGAGGCTATTCCCATTTTCTTTACATATAATTCTTTTCTATTCTGTTACTTTATCAATATCCTATAGATTTCCTCTTTCTTCCACTTTCCTTTTTTCTTCATTGTGTATTCTTTTCTCAGCTTTTCTTCTTTTCTTCTTTCTCCCCTCCCCTTCATTCTTCTTTTTCTTTTTCATTCGTCTCTTCCCGTGTTCCATTAATTTTACACCTCTTCCCTTGTTACCCTCCATATTTCTTCCTGTTCACCCTCCTCTTCCACCTCACTTCTCCACCTTGCCTAACTTTTGTCCCTTTTCTTCCCCTCCTCCTCTTCCTCCTCTTCTTCCTCCTCTTCCTCTCCTTCTTCCTTGAACTCTAATTCCTTCATTCCTTCGCCTCTATCTTCCCCATTAAGAATGACCCAAAGCTTATCTTGATGTCGAGTCTCTGTTTCCCAAGATACCAGTCAGCGGAAGGGGAGTTGCACCTCCCGAAGACAGACTTGCTCCGGAGAACCAGAAGGTAATCGAAAGTTTAATTTTATGCAGATTGAGAATGAACCTCATTTGAGTCTCAGAGGCTCACATAAGACCCATATTCGACTGAAGCCTTTTGCTCCTTTCAACAGGGCAACGCGAACTACATACTTTGTTCTTGCTCGATAAGGGCGATTTTAGGCACTCAAGGGGTCAATTTTAGGGCTTTAAGGAGGTCTTCGTCGTTATAGCTCCCTCCCTCATGCAGGAGTTCACATCAGCTGAATCAAATCGTCTATTCTTTGGCAGAATAAAATGCACAAAGAGCGTTACTGTGTTTAAGGATCAACAAAGGTTAGACAAATGCTTTGAGGCTGGGTTATATGAGCTGAGTACACAAAGGAATATGTGTGTGTGTGTGTGTGTGTGTGTGTGTGTGTGTGTGTGTGTGTGTGTGTGTGTGTGTGTGTGTGTGTGCGTGTTTTGTGTGTGTGCGCGTGGGTGGGTAGGTAGGTGTGGACGTACGTGTGGGTGGCTGTGTTTCACTTTGATTTTGAATCAAGTGCTGGACTTGTGACCGACAGCCATGGTCCTCCCGAATTATCTAATTTCCTATCGCGTAACTCCCTGATGGTATTTTCTTTCCCCGGCCCATTTCCAAGATTTTGTATTTCTTGGTAATTAATTTCATCTTCTACTTCTGTTTCCATTCATAAACCATATCAACTCTTCTTGTAGGAATTCATAATCCTCTTCACGTATCACTCGTTTCATGGTCTTGGAATAACCAACAAAGAAGTTGAAGTAGCAATTTATTTCACTTATTACATCGCTCATATGTATCAAGAATATCATCAGTTACAATACCAAACCCTGAGCTAATCCTCTAGTTGCCTATCTCCAATCCGACATCTCATTCTCCACTACTGTTCACATACGTCCATCATACAGGAAACCCTTTATCCATTCCAGTGTACTCCCTTTAAGTCATCCTAACTTTTCCAGCTTCCCTATCAATCTTCTATGAGGCACCTTGTCCAAAGCTTTTTCCAAGTCCCTTTTTTCATTACAGTTCGCCTACGTCTATCATTCAGGATAGCCCTTATCCATTCCAGCGTGCTACATTTCAGTCTTTCCATGTTTTCCAGCTTCCATAGCAATCTTTTATGAGGCGTCTTGTCGAAAGCCTTTACCAGATCCAGGTATACACAATTCACCCAACCTACTCTTTCATGCAGAACACTGATCATTCCCCAATAAAAACTTCATAGGTTGGTTACATGATATTCCTTTTCTGAAGCCGAAAGAGAGAGAATGTGTGTGTGTGTGTGTGTGTGTGTGTGTGTGTGTGTGTGTGTGTGTGTGTGTGTGTGTGTGTGTGTGTGTGTGTGATTCACCATGGTCTTGGATCACATGTTGGAATCGTGATCGACAGCTATTTACCTCCCGGATGAGAGCTCAGAGCTCATATATGACCGATCTACGGATAATGCAGTGACTTTAAACACACACACACACACCCAACTCCAACCTACAAGAGTTGAAGTAACAACTCGCAGTGCACAGATACTGAATTTGTTTCAGTCCTGGGCGGGATTCGAACCCGGACCGCCGTGGTGGCAGCCGGGAACTCTAACCCTTGCGCCACGAGGTGCATGCGTGCGTGTGTGTGTGTGTGTGTGTGTGTGTGTGTGTGTGTGTGTGTGTGTGTGTGTGTGTCTGTGTGTGTGTGTGCTGTGCGCGTCTATAAGTATACGTGCATGCATATACGCGAAGGTAATGCAAAAAAGATGCATCAAACGCAGACAACCAAACACCATAAACAATCGCCACCCATCTCCCTATATCGAAGACCCATTTCAATTTCCCCCGCTCCGTGATGTCACGCGTCGCCTCACGCATAATGCACAGCAAGACTTATTCCCTTCACACGCGTCCGCGTTTCTCCATCTGCATGACGGGCGCATAAACCCCGGGAGACAACACACACACACACACACACACACACACAGCCAGGTTGACCCTTTCCTTCGTCCGTCGAGACCTCCCAAAAGAGACTTCTATATGCAAGCTCACGGCTAGCCTCGGCCGAGTGCCCATTTGTCTGTTTTCGTGCGCGCGAGCCCGAGGAGAGAGAAACGGCGGGTTCTCGCTGCGTGCGCGGGCGCACGCTCGCATATATTACATAAAACTCATCATCATCACCGCGTGGTTCTCGGCTCGTTCCCCACCTTATCCGCCCTGTCTTGGAAGTCGACCTCCACGGCGACGGAGGCGGAGACGGCAGCGCCGGAGTTTACGCGGCTCCATCTATATGTAAATAAGTACATAAATTCCTTCGCCGCTCGCACCTCGGGCCGAAGTGCCAAGAAGCCCCGATACCAGATACCGGATGGATACCGGTGCGCTGGTACCCCGGTACCAGTGGTGTGTGTGTGCCAGTATCGGAGAGTCCTGTACCTGGGGACCGGTGTCTGGGCGTCAGCACCTGTGGGCCAGTACCGGGTACTGGTACCGGAAACCCATACTGGTATCCGGTAAAAGAAGGATGTTCATACAGGTACCTAACCCCTGGGATCAGGTATCACCTTCAGAGTCTTTATTCTGGCTATCACTGTAGGGTTTTATTCAAATTGAAAACGAAATCGAAGGCGCTGAGAATTAGGAGTTGGTAAACCTGAAGATTCATTGTATTTCCTTTAACATCCGAAGAAATAATTCCCGACTTCCGGTACATGGGAACAAGTTCCGGGAGACCAGACCTGGAACATCACAGTCCGGGGGGTCGTGTCCTCACCTGAATAAAATCATTCAACGGCATCCGGTCAATCAGGACCGACCTGTGAGGTTTAAACTCGTACGTTTCTGGTGTCAATACCGGTTATGCGGTACCCGGTAGCGCTCCCCACCCCCCACCCCTTCCCGGACAGCCCCGTCAAGTGGTCGCTACCGGGACCCGTGTACCGGATATCACCGGGGAAAGTGTCCGGGTAAAGAGGAGAAGGGTGAGTGCATGGGAGTGTTCCCAGATTTGTGGGAGGTAGGAGTGAGGGGAGGGAGAGAAGAAAAGATGATGGGAGGATGGGAGGAAGGCAGGAAGGCAGGGAAGAAGGGAGGGAGTTAGGGAGGAAGAGAGGATGGGAGGAAGGGAGGATGGGAGGAAGGCAGGAAAGGTTTAAGGGAAGAAGGGAGGAGGGAGGAACAGAGGATGGGAGGAAGGGAGGAAAGAAGGAAGGGATTAAGGGAAGAAGGTTGGGAGGAAGGGAAGAATGGAAGGAGGGAGGAGAGGAGGGAGGAGAGGAGGAAGGGAGGGAGGAAGGGAGAAGTGGAGGAATAGGAGGGGGGAGGAAGGTAGGAAATAAGGAAGGGAAAAATGGAGGGAGGGAGGGAGGAAGAGAGTAAGGAAGGGAGAGAGGGAGTGAGGATGGGAGGAAGGGAAAAAGGGAGGAAGGGAAAAAGGGAGCAGAGGAGGAAGGGAGGAAGGGAGGAAGGAAGAAAGAGAGGAAATGAGGAAAGGATTAAGGGAAGAAGGGAGAAATGGAGGAAGGAAGGGAGGCAAGGAGGATGGGTGGGTAGGAGGAAGAGAAAAAGGGAGGAGGAAGGGAGGAAGAAAGAGAGGAAATGAGAGAAGGATTATTGGAGGAAGGGAGAAAGGGAGGAGAGGAGGAAGGAAGGAAGAGAGGAAATGAGAGAGGGATTAATGGAAGAAGGGAAGAAGGGAGGAAGGGAGGAGAGGAAGAAGGGAGGAAGAGAGGAAATGAGGGAGGGATTAAGGGAAGAAGGGAGGAAGGGAGGAGAGGAGGAAGGGAGGAAGGAAGAGAGGAAATGAGAGAGGGATTAAGGGAGGAAGGGAGGAGAGGAGGAAGGGAGGTAGAGAGGAAATGAGGGAGGGATTAAAGGAAGAAGGGAGAAAGGGAGGAAGGGAGGAAGGGAGGTAGGGAGGAAGGGAGGAAGGGAGGAAGGGAGAAAGGGAGGAGAGGAGGAAGGGAGGAAGGAAGAGAGGAAATGAGAGAGGGATTAATGGAAGAAGAGAGGAAGAAAGGAGAGGAAGAAGGGAGGAAGAGAGGAAAGAGGGAGGGATTAAGGGAAGAAGGGAGAAAGGGAGAAAGGGAGGAAGGGAGGAAGGGAAAGAAGGGGAGAAGGGAAGCCTAAAGTGTCTCTTAACACTCAGGGGCGGGACTTATAAATGACGTCATATCATTGTGACGTCATGTCACTGACGTCACGTCACTGTGACGTCACTCATAAGCACATGTTAACTCTGACGATTTGTAAACAAACGTAGGCAAAACCCCTCTCTCTCTCTCTCTCTCTCTCTCGCTCTCTTTCTCTCTTCTTTCTCATCACTAAGACATCAGAACCGCCTCATCACACAAATGTAATGACCAATATTTTCATGTTTTATAAACAAAATGGGCGATTAGTCTTTCTGAAAGTCATTTCCAAATCTTAACGATTTGATCAGCAATTTACCCTTCTCATCCTTCAATGTCACCATCAATGTTCCTAAAATCACGTTATGAAATAATAACCATATTTTCGCGAGCTCTGAATGAAGAAAAATGTCCTTTGCTTGTCAAGTCGTCACAGGTTAATACTTTGGGAAGAATGTGTGTGTGTGTGTATGTGTGTGTGTGTGTGTGTGTGTGTGTGTGTGTGTGTGTGTGTGTGTGTGTGTGTGTGTGTGTGTGTGTTGTGTGTGTGTGTGTATGTGTGTGTGTGTGTGTGTGTGTGTGTGTGTGTGTGTGTGTGTGTGTGTGTGTGTGTGTGTGTGTGTGTGTGTGTGTGTGTGTGTGTGTGTGTGTGTGTGTGTGTGTGTATGCTTGTGTGTGCGTGTGATGGAATGCGGGAAATATAGGGGGGAGATTCATTCATTCATCTTATTTTTTCACTGACTTATTGATTGATTTATTAAATTCATTCATTCATTTATTCTATTTTATCTATTGTACCTATTAATTCATCTCGAATATTTTCTCATGTGGATTAAGCCAAACTCTATTAATCGGGTTTAGGGAATGTCGCCGTTGTTGTTCACTATTTCGCCGTTTTCTTTTCTTCGTCTGTGACCGAACTCGTTATGAACCGAGAAATTTCCGTTGTGAGGCTATTGAGAGGAGAAAGGAGGGGAAAGGAGGGGGAAAGGAGGGGGACAGGAGGGTGAAAGGAGGGGAGGGAAGGCAGAGAGGCAGAGAGGCAGAGAGGGAGAGAGAAAGAGTGGAAGAAAGGAAGGGAGAGAGAGAGAGAATGAGGGAAAGAGGAAAGGGGAGAGGAAGACAGATGGAGGAAGAGATGAGTGGAAAGGGGAAAGGAGAGGGAAGGGGAGAAAGAGAGGGAAAGAGAAAGTGAAGGAGGGAGGGAGAGAAGGTTGGAAAGAGGAAGGGAGAGAGGAAAGGAAAGAAAAGAGGGAGGGGAAGAAGGAGAGAGTCAGAGAGAGAGGGAAAGAGAAAGAGAAAGAGGAAGGGAAAGAGTAAAAGAGGGAGAAGGAAGGAGAAAATGTAGAGAAGGAAGCAAAGAGAAGGAAGAAAGAATAAAACGAGGAAGAGAGAGAAAGGGAGAGAAGAATGAAAGAAAAGCGAGAGGGAGGGGGAGAGAAAAAGACAAAGAAGGGGGAAAGGGGAGAAGTTAGAGAGAAAATGAAAGAAGAAGGAAGAAGGAAGGGAGTGAGGAGGAGTGCGAGAGAGAGAGAGAGAGAGAGAGAGAGAGAGAGAGAGAGAGAGAGAGAGAGAGAGAGAGAGAGAGAGAGAGAGAGAGGGATGGAGAGAGAGAGAGAGAGAGAGAGAGAGAGAGAGAGAGAGAGAGAGAGAGAGAGAGAGAGAGAGAGAGAGAGAGAGAGGAAGAGTGAGAGAGGGAGAGAGAGGGATGGAGAGAGAGAGAGAGAGAGAGAGAGAGAGAGAGAGAGAGAGAGAGAGAGAGAGAGAGAGAGAGAGAGAGAGAGAGAGAGAGAGAGAGAGAGAATGGAGAGAGAATGGAGAGAGGGGCGTCCCGAAATCAAATGGATCCGAAAATTGACATTCAATGATTTGCCACATCAGAGAAACACATCTCCGTGTATTGGTGCTTCATGTTGTATCCTGCAGGGGACGGGGAAGGACGGGAAGGACGGGGAAGGACGGGAAGGACGGGAAGGACAGGAAGGACGGAGAAGGACCGGAAAGGACGGGGAAGGGGACGGGAAGGAAGAGAAGGACGGGAAGGACGGGAGATGGGAGGAACGGGAAGGACAGGAAGAACGGGAAGGACGGGAAGGGCGGGAGGGACGGGAAGGACGGGGAAGGACGGAAGGAACGGGAGGGACGGGGAAGGAAGAGAAGGACGGGAAGGACGGGGGGGGGCGGGGAAGGACGGGAGGGACGGTGAAGGACAGGGAGGGACAGGAAGGACGGGAAAAGGAAGGGGAGCTGTGACGGTGATGGGTAGGAGGATGGGGGAAGAGGACGGAGAAGAGGAAGACGGAGAGGAGGAAGACGGGGAGGAGGAAGAGGACGGGGACGAGGAGGAGGACGGGGAGGGCGAGGACGGGCAGGAGGAGGAGGAGTACGGGGAAGAGGAGGACGGGGAAGAGGAGGACGGGGAAGAGGAGGACGGGGAGGAAGAGGAGGACGGGGAGGAAGAGGAGGACGGGGAGGAAGAGGAGTACGGGGAGGAGGAAGAGTACGGGGAGGAGGAAGAGGACGGGGAAGAGGAGGACGGGGAAGAGGTAGAATCTGAACGAGAAATTTAAGGTGAGAGGGAAGCGACCGTGAATAAAGGAGAAAGATTAAATTTTATTTTCGAGCTAAAGAATGACAATTTCATTCAGTTTGAAAAGGCCCTCTATGCTCACGGAGCTCCGTTTTGGACTTTGTTCTGGCCTGGCGATTTTATTCGGTTTAAAGAAGGACCTTGCTTTTGTAGGGAAGAGGAGGTCGAAGAGGTGAGGAGGAGGCGACTGGGAGGAATGGCGGGAAGGGAATGAGATAGAGGAATGGTGTGTGTGTGTGTGTGTGTGTGTGTGTGTGTGTGTGTGTGTGTGTGTGTGTGTGTGTGTGTGTGTGTGTGTGTGTGTGTGTGTGTGTGTGTGTGTGTGTGTGTGTGTGTGTGTGTGTGTGTGTGCGCGCGCGCTCTAGAGACAATCACAACGTGGTCTCGCATTCGCTAACTAGTGGGTTCGATTCCCGCACTCCTTCCCGGTTTCCAGCAGTGACCTCTACTTGCTCCCCAACAGTCCAAGCGGATAATAGGGTATAGAGGACAGCTTAGACCGTAGACACGCGTCTATATATATATATTTATATACATATATATATATATATATATATATACATATGAGTGGTAGGGTGGTGAGTTTAAACGCCAAGAATCCGTTGAAGTTTCGTCCAACTAGGACTTCTTCACTCTGAAGAAGTTCTAGTTGGACGAAACGTCAGCAATAAAATATATATATATATATATATATATATAATATATATATATATATATATTTATATGTATGTATGTAGTTATGTATGTATGTATGTACGTATATATGTGTGTATAAAGGTTTGAAGGAAGAAGACAAGACGAAATGAAATGTCGAACGGGTGAAACTGCAAGTGAGGGACGGACTAAAAGGAGCCATGGGGTGGGTGAGGAGGTGACAGGTGTGTTAGGGGGAAAGGGGGGGGGGTGAAAGGGAGGTGAAAGGGGGGATGAAAGGGGGGGAAGAGATGTAAGGTTGGAAGAACGAGAGGAGCGTATGACGGTGGCAACTCGAACGGAATGGAATGCGGGTGGGAGGGGGGAGGGGGAGAGGGGGAAGGGGGAAAGAGAGGGGGAAGGGGAGGGAGGGAGGGAGGAGGGAAGGAGGAGGGAGGAAGGAAGATAGGAGGGCTCACTGGGAGGGGGAGGGAGGGAGGAATGAAGGTAGGGGGAGGAGGGAAAGAGGAGGGGGGAGGAAGGAAGGTAGGGGGGGCTCACGGGGAGGCTGACCGAAAGGGGGAACTGTCCATGGGGGGAGGGGGGAACTGTCCGCGGCTGGCTGATGTTCGACCGCCGAGACATCAAAGTCAAGATATAGAAGAATGGGCGGAACTCAAAGGGACGGAAGCGGATGGGCGAGATAAGCGGCATTGCAAGGGTGAACGGGGGGAGAAAAGGGGTGAAGGGGAAAAGGGGTGAAGGGGAAAAGGGGTGAAGGGGGAAAAGGGGGAAAAGGGGGAAGGGGGAAAAGGGGGAAGGGGGAAAGGGTGAAGGGGGAAAAGGTGAAGGGGGAAAAGGGGAAGGGGGAAGGGGGAAAAGGGGGAAGGGGGAAAAGGGGGAAGGGGGAAAGGATCAAGGGGTAAAAGGATGAAGGGGGAAAGGGGAGAAGGGTGGGAAAGGGTGAAGGAGGAAGGATGAAGTGGGAAAGGGTGAAGGGGAAAAGAGTGAAGGGGAAAAGAGTGAAGGGGAAAAGGGGAGGAGAACAGGGTGAAATGGGAAAGGTGAAGGGGGAAAATGGTGAAGAGGGAAAAGGGTGAAGGGTGGAAAAGGGTGAAGGGGAAAAGGTGAAGGGGGAAAAGGGTGAAGGGGGAAAGGGGTGAAGGGGGAAAGGGGTGAAGAGGGAAAAGGATGAAGGGGGAAAGGGTTAAGGGGTAATAATAGTGGAAAGTGTGAAGGGGGGCTAAAGGGTGAAGGGGAAAAGGGTGAAGAGAAAAGGGTGAAGACAAAGGGGGGAAATGGGAGACACGTGATTGAGGGGAAGGGTAAAGGGGAAATGGTGGAGAATGAAAGGAGGAAATGAAAAAAGAAGGTGAGAGAGGGGGAAAGGAGAAAATGGGAAAGAGGAAAGAAGGGAAAGAGGAAAGGGAACAAGGGATAAAAGGGGAAAAGAGGAAATAAAAAATTGGAAGAAAAGAAGAGAGAGGGAAAGAGGGAAAAGGGGAATGAGGGAAAGGGGGAAAGAAGTAAGAGGGGAAAGGGAACAAAGAGGGAAAGCAGCACAGGAGGAAAGGGCTGACGTGACAAACTAGGAGAGGGGAAAGGGGGAAAGGGGAAAAGGGTAGAAATACAATATCAGCAACCTCAACCTCATATACATACATACATACATACATACATACATATATTTACATATATATATATATATATATATATATATATATATATATATATATATCAAACTCGATTTTTTTTCTTAATTGCTTCCCTGGTAAGTATTGATTAATTATTGGTTAATGTTCTCTTATTGATCATTTCAAATCACTAAACAGACTTCATTAAACCTATGAAGAACCACAACATATTTTGTCCACATCAGACTGAGCTATGAAACAATTTGCTCAGCAAATAGACTGAACACCGATGAATTTATCTATTTATTTATTCATTTATTTTACTTAATTATGTATTATTTATTTATTTTCATTTATTTATTATCTATCTATTTATTTAATAATATTATTATTATTATTATTATTATTATTGTTATTATTATTATTATTATTATTATTATTTTTTTTTTTTTTTTTTTTTTTTTTTTTTTTTTTCTTTAGGTGGGGTGGGTCTGTACCCTTCCGAGATCTTCGGATCATCTTAGCAACAATTCAAATCGCAAGTTTCGGACTAAAAGATACACAATTGGTCAACAGCCACAGAGAAGATATTCAAGAAATATAGCAACCTTTTGCAGAGGGAAACGGGATTCTATATTATAAAAGAAATCAATTGCGGAAACCAGAATGAAATATGTGAGGTCAGCTTCCCCGGAACGGTCATCGTAATAGACACTAACGACGACTCCATATGTGATTAAAATCACTCGGCGGCAGCCTGAAGAAACATCATTGAAAAGATATGTTTTGATCAACCGAATCAGCTTGCTTGTTTTATATATACTGAGCGGTTAGGGCGTCGTAACTTACGGCTAAGGTCGAGGGGAGGGCGGTTAGGGCGTCGTAACTTACGGCTAAGGTCGAGGGGAGGGCGGTTCGAATCCTGCCACCAGCGAAGTTGAACCAAGGGCATGGTTCCTTAAATTCCGCGCTACAAAGTCCTCTGTGAGGGGCACCGTCCTAGCCTTCCGATAGGGGGGAGTTTGGGACGGTAAATCATATACGCATACATATATACACACATATACACACACACACACACACACACACATATATATATATATATATATACTCGTATGTGTGTGTGTGTGTGTGTGTGTGTGTGTGTGTGTGTGTGTGTGTGTGTGTGTGTGTGTGTGTGTGTGATAATAATAATAATAATAATAATAATAATAATGATAATAATAAAAGGTTTATTTCAATAGCAGTTGTACACTGACAATAATACAATGCAAAAGCTGATTAAAAACATAAAACTTAGAGTATATACACGGTACAAGTTTACATAGAGTTGTGTGTGTGTGTATGCGTGTATGTGTCTTTCTATATGCATATAACCTAACCAAGGTTTTTCCACCAGCTTAAGAGAACCTCTCCGCCTTTAAATGGTTTACTAAATCCCTTGATATCGACAGAGGCAAACTTTATCCCCAATTCCTAGCAAGGAATGGAGTCAAACGCGTTTTGCAAGTCACGAAACAACACACGCGTCTACACTGCTGGCATCATCATAATTTCATTTGGTCGTTTCGTAAAATTCGATAGATTTGATGATGCAATTAGCTTAGCGCTCCGTGGTTTGTGTGTGAACAGGAGGCGAATGTTTCTCCATGTCCTGTGCTAGAAAATCTTCTAGAACAGTTGACTTGATAGTTCTAGAATAGAATAGTTCTGTGTTCTAGTTTATGAAATTGATTGGTCATGCAGAACATCCGCAATGACTGTTTTGACCTACAATTCCGACAGAAAGAAAGTTAATTCTATTTAGGTTTTCTAACACTTTTCTATCCATCTCCCACACTCCCTTCCCTCTCTTCCTCCCCCCTCTCTCTCTCTCTCTCTATCTATCTCTCTCTCTTTGTCTGTCTGTCTGTCCCTCTCTCTAACTCTCTCATTCCCACTCTTTCTCTCTCTCTCTCTCTCTGTCTATCTGTCTCTCTCTCTCTCTCTCTCTCTCTCTCTCTCTCTCTCTCTCTCTCTCTCTCTCTCTCTCTCTCTCTCTCTCTCTCTCACTCTCTCTCTGTCTGTCTGTCTCTCTTTCTCTCCATCTCTTCTATCTGTGTTTGCTAATTTATGACTCTTTCAACTCAAAATCCCCAGCAGTTTATTCACAAGTGCTGAAATGAGTACAAGTTTAATCAATAATCTTTCATACCAAGCTGAGCGATTGAGGGAGACATGTGTAGCATTAAGGAACTGAAATGATGAAAGGAAAGGAAGGGAAGGAAAGAGGAAAGTTAAGGGAAGAAAGACGGTACAAGAAAACTATGTAGGTTTGCCCTTCCGTGGAGTATTTAACGTTCGCTTTTATTATGTCTCCCGCCAGGCGATTTTATTCAGCTTGGTGGTACCCCCCCTCTGAAGTAAAGGAAGATCAAGTAAAGCGCCCATCATCCCTACCCCTCACTCTCCCCCTTACCCCAACCTTTACTCCCGCTTCACTCCTCCTTCTCCCTCTCTCCCCACCTGCCCACCATCTCCCCACTCCAACATTACTTTCCCCTCTTTTCACCCCTCCAAATCCATCCTTCTCTACCTTTTCCCCTCTACCTCTCCCCTCCCCTCTCCTCCCCCACTCACCTACCCCTTACCTCCCCTTCCCCACCCTCCTTTCGCCTAATCCCACCCTAAAATCCCCCAAATTTCCCTACTTTCCTCATCCAGCCACTTCCCACCTCCCCAGAGTCTCTACCCTCCATCCTCCCCCACAGCTTCCCCTTCCTCCTACTCTCTACCCTCCCCCTCCCCACCCACTTCCCTCTCCCCCACCCACTTTCCCCCTCCCCCACCCGCTTCCCTCTCCCCCATCCAATTCCCCCCTCCCCCACCCACTTCCACCCTCCCCCACCAACTTCCTCCTCCCCACCCACTTCCCCCTCCCCACCCACTTCTCCCTCACCACCCACTTCCCCCTCCCCTACCCACTTCCCCCCACCCACTTCTCCCTCCCCATCCACCTCCACCTCCCCCACCCACCTCCCCCTCCCCCAACTCTATATCTTCATCCTCCCCCTCTATTCTCCCTCTCTCTATCTTCCACACCCAACCTCTATACTCTTTCACCCATACTTCTCCTAATTCCCCCACCATTTCTCCTCCCCCTCTTCCGCCAGTGGCCCTGGGGGAGGATGAGATTGCGGGGGAGGGGTGGGAGAGAGATTCCCAGGGCACGTCTGCGGCGAAGGGCTAAAAGGTTCCCCCCATCCCCTCCCCTCTCCCCCCAATCCCCTCACCGAGAGAGAAAAAGGGGGGCTGAGCAAGCACGAGAGAGGTTCTGCAAGGTGGGGAGAGGAGGAGAGGGGGAGGACTGGAGAGGTGGGGGGAGAGAGGGAGAGGCACAGGGAAAGGGGGAAGAGAAAAGGGTGAAGGGGAGGATGAGTGAGTTGGAGAGGGGAAGGGGAAGCAAGAGGGAGAGAAGGAGAGGGAAAAAGCGTGAGAGAGAGAGAGAGAGAGAGAGAGGTAGGGAGGGAGAGGGGGGGAGGGAGAGAGGGAGAGGGAGAGAGGGAGAGGGAGAGAGGGGGAGAGAGAGGGAGAGAGAGAGATAGAGAGATGGGGGAGGGAGAGGGAGAGAGATAGGGGGAGGGGGGGAGAGAGAGGGAGAGGGAGAGAGAGAGGGGAGAGAGAGAGAGAGAGAGAGAGAGAGAGAGAGAGAGAGAGAGAGAGAGAGAGAGAGAGAGAGAGAGAGAGAGAGAGAGAGAGAGAGAGAGAGAGAGAGAGAGAGAGAAAGGGAGAGAGGGTGAGGGGAAATGATAGGGGAGAGAAAGGAAGCGTGGGAGAGGGATAAGAAGGAGGAGGGGGAGGAGGAGGGAGAGAGCCAAAGGTCGATACAAGAACAGGCGTATTCCCTGGTTGCCCAGGACGTCACTTGAGAAATGGAAGGGGACTCGAACTCTCGACGTGTGTCTGTGACAAGTCCAGCCCGAGTTCATTTCCTCTCGTCTTAGTCCAACCCGCGATGACGTCGTCCCTCGCTCGGCAGTGAACAGCCCTGTTCTTGCAAGGACCTTGACTGGGATAATAATGAGGAGGAGGAGGAGGAGGAGGAGTAAAAGAGTGCGAGGAGGAGGAGGAAAAGAGTGAAGAGGAGAGGCAGGATACAGGAGAGAGGAGGAGAAGGAGGAGGAGGAGAAGGAGGAGGAGGAGGAAAAGAGTGAAGAGGAGAGGCAGGATACAGGAGAGAGGAGGAGAAGGAGGAGGAGGAGAAGGAGGAGGAGGAGAAGGAGGAGAAGGACGAGGAGGAGGAGGGGGTGGAAGATGAGGAGGAAGAGGAGGAGGAGGAGGAGGACTAGAAGTAGTAAACGAAAAGAAAGGAGGAGGAAAGGCAGGAAGAGGGGAAACAGAAAGTGGAGGAGGAGGAGAAGATGTAGTAAACGGAGAGTGTGGAGGAGAGGTAGGAAGAGGAGGAGAGGCAGGAGGAGGAGGAGATGTAGTAAACGGAGAGTGAGAAGGAAGAGGAGAGGTAAGAAGAGGGGGAAAAGAAAGAGGAGAGGAGGAGAGGGAGGATGAGGAGGATGAGGAAAGAAAAACAAACAGAGGGGGGGGGAGAGAGAGAGAGAGAGAGAGAGAGAGAGAGAGAGAGAGAGAGAGAGAGAGAGAGAGAGAGAGAGAGAGAGAGAGAGAGAGAGAGAGAGAGAGGGGAGAGAGTCGAGAGAGAGAGAGAGAGAGAGAGAGAGAGAGAGAGAGAGAGAGAGAGAGAGAGAGAGAGGAGCAAGAAGAGCCCATAAATCAGAAAGGGCTGGAGCAGCCTTAAGGATTACGAAAGAATCCAGAAGGGGAAGACGCAGATGGACAAAGGAAAAATGTATGGTTACGGAAAAGAAAAAAAGAAAGAAAGAAAAGAAAGAAAGAAAGAAAAAGAAAGAAAGAAAGAAAGGTGATCCAGGATGACCAAGAGACTATGGAAGACCACAGGAGCAGACTAAGCTAGAAGGGTCTTCTTCTTCTCCTTCTTATTCCTCTACCTCCTCCTCCCCCTCCACTTCTTCTTCTTCTTCTTCTTCTTCTTCTTCTTCCTCTCCTTCTTCTTCTTCCTCTACCTCCTCCTCCCCCTCCACTTCTTTTTCTTCTTCTTCTTCTTCTTCTTCTTCTTCTTCTTATTCTTCTTCTTCCTCCTCTACCTCCTCCTCCACTTTTTTCTTCTTCTTCTTCTTCCTCTACCTCCTCCTCCCTCTCCACTTCTTCTTCTTCTTCTTCTTCGTCTTCTTCTTCTTATTCCTCTTCCTCTACCTCTTCCTCCTTCTCCACTTTTTCTTCATTTTCTTCTTTTTCATCTTCTTCTTTCTCTTCCTCTACCTCCTCCTCCTCCACTACTTCTTCTTCCTCTTTTCTTCCTCCTCTTCCTCTACCTCCTCTTCCTCTACCGCCTCTTTCTCTTCTCCTCTTCCCCTACCTCCTCCTCTTCCTCCTCCTCCTCTTTTTTCTTCTCTTCGTCCTCTTCCTCTCTCTCCATCTCTTCCTCTTTTTTTATCTCTCTTCCTCTTCCTCCCCCTTTTCTATCCCTCTTCCTCTTCCTCTTTCTCTTCCTCATCCTCCTCTCCTTCTCTTCTTCGTCTTCAAGATGGAGGGAGGGAAGGAGGGAGGGAGGGGGGATTGGCGAGGTAGAGTAGGATTACAAAGTTCGCCGACATTTTTCCTTATATGCTGGGACCTTCTCTTGTCCCTCAAGATGACTTTGGCATCTGTGAATATTTTATTCTGGCTAACGCCAAGTGGGACGAATCACTGGCACCCTTGCATGTCTTGTCTACCTGTCGCCAGGTGATTTTATTCAAATTAGTTGAGGCGAAACTTGGGTATAGTGCTTCCTTTACAGTAGTGGAAGAGAGGAAGAGTAAGGGAGGAAGAGGAGGAAAAGGAGTGAAGAGAGGAAGGTGAAAAAAGAGAGATGGAAGAGAGGTACTAGAAGAATGGGGGAA
>NC_134778.1:62117302-62124802 GCF_046742065.1 Oratosquilla oratoria | reverse complement strand
CTCGATCCCGACATCTCCCCGTGACATCTCTTTGCCGGGAAGTCCAAACACAACGAGCACAGTTTTTTTTTTTTTTTCTAAATACTTCAAACGAAATTACATCTAACCCAAGACGATCCGGGTGATTTGATCGGTACACAAACAGAACTTTTAACACTGACTGTACCGTGATCGGAGACCCTCGGGGGAACGGGTGCATCCTCCGAGGGAAGATCACTGGAGAGGGCATCCTCATCCGCTGGAATGGACGCCCTCCCTCCCCCGGGGGACGATTTCTCTCCAGAAAGAACTCGCTCCTTACCTGTGAAAGAAAGATAACAAAGATTAGTTCGATGTGAGGATACCTGAGGTGGAATCATGGAAGAATGAGGAGGAAGAGGAGGAGGAGGTGGTGAGGGTAATGGTAGATAATGGTGATGGTGATAGTAGATAATGGTGGTCGTTGTGGTCGTCGTGGTAGTGGTAGAGGTGGTGGTGTGGGTGGTAGTGGTGGTAAATAATGGTGGTCGTCGTGGTGATAGTGGTGGTGATGATAGTGGTGGTGATGATAGTGGTGATGTTGGTGGCGATGTTGGTGGTAATAGTGGTCGTGGTGGTGATGGGTGGTGATGGTGGTGGTAGGTAGTGGTGGTGGTGATGATAGTGGTAGCGGTAGTATTAGTGATGGTGGTGCTAGTGGTGATGGTCGTCGTCGTGGTGACGGTAATGGTGGTGGTAGCAGGTGATAGTGGTGGAAATGGATATGATCCACCAGTGATGATTGACGGCGGCAAAGGTTGTGGTAGTGAGGACAATGTTGAGAGTGAAGGAGGAGGAGGAGGAGGAGGAGGAGGAGGCTGACGAGCAGGTAATAAGTATAATGACACCTGGTTCAGGGAACAGATTTAACTAAACGAGAATTAACGTTACTGTATTAGATTACCTACGAGTAACATTCACATATATTCCATCACCAAAATATAAATTTCCCAGTCCTTCCAGGTGATATGGTTTAACGTCACAAACTCCCCCCCTATCGGAAGGCTAGAACGGTGCCCCTCACAGAGGACTTTGTAGCGTGGAATTTGATGAACCATTCCCTTGGTTCAACTTCGCCGGTGACAGGATTCGAACCGCCATCCCCTCAACCCGCTCATCCACTTATCTGCTACTGAAGGGAAAAAATAACATTTTCTAGAAACCAGCTGCACCCTTTGCAGCAGACGGAAGACCCTTCGCTTGCAGCTGTGCCACTCGAAATTCAAATTCCTAAGTTTCAGGAGAAACTTTTCGCTGACGCCGTTTTTTAACCGTCTGTACTGGTCATAACGGTTACTTGAATTTCAAAAAGATTTGAACTGGAGAGTGTGTCTAGACGGGCAAGGGCCGGGAACGGATGAACGGAGGTGTACATACATACACACACACACACACACACACACACACACACACATACACACAAACACACACACACACAAACACACACACACACACACAAACACACACACACAAACACATACATACTCACATGCGCGTACACACAAACGCGCGCACTCAAGTACATACATACATACATAAATACATACATACAAAAATAAATACATACGTACATACATACATACATGCATACATAAGTACATACATACATACATAAGTACATACATACTCGTACATACGTACACAAGTACATACATACGTACATACATACATACATGCATACATACATGCATACATACATCCATACATATATACATACATACATAAGTACATACATACATACATAGATATATACATGCATACATACATTCATGCATACATACATGCATACGTACATACATAAGTACATAAATACATGCATAAATATATACATACATGCATACATACATAAATACATACATAAACTCATATATACATATATACATTTATACATGCATGCATTTATACATACACAAACACGCACACACAAATACGCACAAACGCACACAAATAATGCAGAAACACATGCGTACGAACACAAACACGCACAAGTGTTCACAAATACGTACAACCCATGTACAGACACAGAATGCATAAGTATTTTCGTCAAAAACACTGATGATGGATGCACTGGGCACCTGGAGAAGACTGAACATATATCGAAGAGACCTGAAAGATCATTAATATAAAACTTCTGGAGCTTCTTTGACAGCTACGACTATAATTCAAGCGATGAATGGAGAGAAGGGCTGCCGATGCACGCGTGGACTTGGGGGGAAAAAGCCTTTGACAAAGAACATAATAAAAGAATAATGTGCGAGATGAAAACAGCTGAGTTGTCGAATGTATTAAGTTGAGAATGGACGATGTTTCCGAAAGGAGACAAAGCTTGAGAGTGAAATGGAAAGATTCTCATTCTGGAAGAGAAGTTAAAAGTGGAGTGCCTCAGGGATGTGTGTTTGCGACGTTTACGTTCTTGGCGTAGACAGATGATCTAAAATTTGATAAATACTTATGTCATGGGTGTTTGCGACGTTTACCTTCTTGACATGGAAAGATTATTTGAGAATGAGTAAATAAACGTTTACGTTCTTGGCGTACAGATGATTTAAAGTTACTTAAGTACTTATGTCATGTGTGTTTGCGACGTTTACGTTCTTGATATATAAAGATGATTTAGAAATTAATGTTTATGTCATAGTAATAATTAAAATGTACATGCAATTGGCAATTACCAATAAATCTATCAAACAACGTCTGAGGACTGAGCCTTTATTAGTCTTGCTTTTTACAGCTTCATCCAGTGTTAATAAAGGACCCGTCCTTACATCGTATTTCTTTTGATGTAACTAAAATAGAAACCAAATCCTGAGAGTTTCCGAAAAAAGACACCGATGACAATTCTCGACTCTACTTTCACTGACCCGCGGACCCACTGTGTCCGGCAAAGATCCTCCGACAGAACTCTCTAAGAAGACACTTTGGACTGTTTCTATGTAAGCCGGCTTATCGGAGTAGGAAGAAGAGATCAGTCGCCGGTTGTAAGCTCTCTTTACGTCACAAGATGACGAAAATACATTCAAGTTTGACAAAGAACCTGATATGGTCCAGAGATCGAGTGTCAGCCTCTCGGGGCTGCACCTCAAAATATAGGTTGGGAACTGATAAAACCTGAAGACGAGCAGCAAGGAGACGAACCTCTACGACGCCCATCCCTCACGACCACGACAGTCAAGTCCCAAAGATGAAAGGAAATAACACCGAGGAGATGAGTATTTACAAACAGAAGAAGCACAGAGACATCATATAATTCGTGAGCGAACGAGTATGGAATTAAGTTGTAAACATGAGGGTGAGGATATATTGCAAATATCAAATGTTCCGGCGGTCCAGAACAACCTACAAATACGCCACATTTGTGCGCAGTCCTGTTTGGGAAACTTAAAGGCAGATTGGATGCAGGGTCTTTGAGAGTTGGTTTCTGGCGCTAAAAAGTTATGGCACAAATAAATAGGAGACAATAGCTAAACTACCAACAAATAGAAAGGTTGGTCATGATTTTAAGGCGTCTAAAAAGAAAATATATATTTTTCATATTTTGATAGAAATACTAATGGGTGAAAACTAAATATTCCAGTATGAAGGTTCACTATTCAAATATTGTACAAATTTGTAGCGAATTGTTGATAATAGTATTTTGTACACATTTGTAGCGAATTACTGATAACAGTATGTTGTACATATTTGTAGCAAATTATTGATAACAGTATTTTGTACACATTTGTAGCGCATTATTGATAATATCATTTTGTACCAATTTGTAGCGAGTTATTGATAATCGTTTTTGTACACATTTGTAGCGAACTATTGATAATAGTATTTTGTATACATCTGTAGCGAATTATTATTGATAATAGTATTTTGTACATATTTGTAGCGAATTATTAATAATCGTATTTTGTACACATTTGTAGCGAATTACTGATGGTAGTATTTTGTACACAATAATACCTTCCCTGCCACGTGGCACTTTTTCTTTGTATTTTTGCTGCCGCCTGGCTATTTTATTCGCCTTGGTAGCACACTCTTGGTAACAAAGGTTATACAGATTTCCATAATATAGGAAATAGGAAATGTACTAGGAATGGTATGCACACGCACACACACACACACACACACACACACACACACACACACACACACACACACACACACACACACACAAAAAGAAAAAACTCAAACGCATATACGAATTCTCCAACTTTGGTGGGAAAATAGATATGTGTGTATGTGTGTACGTTTATGTTCATGTGTACATGTGTATGTGTATTTACCTAGCTGTATCTTACGGGAAGGGGAGCTATGCTCATGTGTATGTGTATGTGCATGTATGTGTGCATGTATGTGTGCATGTATGTGTGTGTGCGCGCGCTGGTAAAAGGTCATGGCATTACTCACATTCATGAGCTCTGAGGCGGAGCCCCGTATGAGCTCTCATCCAGGAGGATAATAGTTGTCGATCACGAGTCCAATACGTGATCCAAGACCGTGGTGAATCAGATTCACGCACGCACACACATACACACACACACACACACACGCACGCACACACGCATATACACACACACATACATACTTACATACATACGCATATACACACGAACATACACACACACACACATATACACACATGCACATATGCGCACACACACACATACACACACACACACACGACTCGTGGCGCAGTGGTAGAACTCCCGGCCGCGACTACGGTGATCCGGGTTCGAATTCCGCCCAGGGCAGAAATAACTTTAGTATCGCTGCGCTGCGGGTCGTTACTCCAACTCTCGTGGGCGGGGAGTTGGGTGTGTGTGTGCGTGTAAGGTCACAGCATTACCCATAGATCCGTCATATGTGAGCTCTGAGCTGTCTTCCAGGAGGGAAATAGCTGTCGATCACGAGTCCAACGCGTGATCCAAGACCATGGTGAGTAACACACACACACACACACACACACACACACACACACACACACACACACACACACACACACACACACACACACACACACACACACACACACACACACACACACACACACACACACACACACACACACACACAGACACACGAATTTAAGAGCAAACTAGACACTGCGAGATACAAAGGCGGGACACCACGAGCGTAGCTCCCCTTCCCGCAAAATACAAACACGCATATATACGTATACACACACGTGCACACAGACATACATACTTGTACACACACGTGCACACAAACGCACATGAAGCATACAAACAGGAGCGGATCGCCCTTGCCGAGCTTCCCCCCCAAAAAAGCGCCGTTCAATTATCGGTTTTGGATATCACTGAAATGTAAAAGAATGAATTAATGAAAAACACCGATATAAGAAAATTAAACCCGTCGACCAAACGAAACGTTGCCATCGGATGATCAAACAATTCCAGGCGAGGCGAAGAATATAAAGAAAGGAAGGTTTCAGAAGGGAAGAATCGAAAGAGGCATCTGGGGAGGAAGGGGGCGGGGGGACGGGGCCTGGGGGAGGGGTGGGGGGATATTGGGAGGCTCCGGAGACTCCCGGAGAGCGCCGAGGAGACCCAAGAGAGGCCGGTCGATGAGGATCCGGAAGAAAGGAAACTTCGGGAAAAGAGAAAGTTGGCTTCTGGCGTGAATACCTTGAAAGGACCCTGAGGAAGACCTCAGGAGCCGAAGAGGAACCGTCGGGTAGGAGGACCCCGGGGGAATGTCGAAGGGGCCACTGTGGGTGGGATGTAGATACTCGGGGGGACTCGCCCTCTCCCGCAATAATGGATTTAAACTGGACAAATTTAGATTTGAGAAGGAATCAAGCAAGAATTGGTTTACTAATAGGGTGGTCAACGAATGGAATAGACTTGGTAACCATGTAGTGAGCGCTGAAACTATCGGTTGTTTTAAGAAACGGTTAGACGACTTTATGGATGGAGATGACAGGTGGTCATGGACATGGGACTGCCTAGTGTAGGCCTCATGGTCTCTTGCAGTCTCCTTCATTCTTATGTTCTTATGTAACCCCAACCCCCACCCCTAGGGCCTTCAGGAATACTATTTATTCCCAAAAAAGCCCCGAAGGATTCTGTGGGTGGTCTTCAAGGTCCAAAATAGACCGTCGCAAGAGTCTGTGGGGATTGTCGATAGGGTTAGTACTACAAGGATGTGAACTGAGCGTATCCCTCTACGCCTCTTCAGAAATGTCAGTATTAATCTACAAAGCCTCAAAATTTACTTTTTTTCACAACCTTTATGTTCGTGAAGTTATCTTTGTGATAGAGATTTTTTCTTTACTTTGTAACCTTGAAAATGTTTCTTGTAACCATAGAGTTTCAATCTCATTCCCTCATTTAATCTTCATTTGTTATTTGTTTGCTTATACATTTATCTATTCATTTACATATTTATTTATTCATGTATTGTATTTTTTAGTAATAATAGGGTGTTGTGGCAAAGACTGATTACCAAGGGGAGTATGGAAAAATAGTCTAACTACTATGATGGTTGTTAGAGCAAAGACTGAAGACTATGAGAGACATGGAGGTATAAAAAGAACAGTGGTTTGAGGTTTTTGTCCGAGCCAAGGTCTCAATACCAAGGACAAGAAGGGAGGGGAGGACTAGGAGCAAAAAGGATAAGAACTACTGCGAAGTAAAGTTTCCACGAGAGTGTTTCGAAACGTCTGCCGGGGACTCTCCGGACTCCGGACAAAGTCGACCGGACCAAAAGCATCTGGTGGTTCAGAGCCAATTACGTCATCGTCCATCGTGCAGCAGCCCCAGAAGGGCTGCTGGTAGGAAGCCCAGACGGCTCTCCCTCGTCCCCGTCCGCAATGGGGCTTCAAATGGACAGCCACGACGAAATTGATTACCTGCTCGACGAAGTTCCCTGGCCGCTAGTCTCGGCACAGCGGCGGCAGCGAAGCTTCCCAATTGGACTGAATTGGCCATCGAGATGGGTGGCATTCGATGGCATTGGTGTCATTCTCGCTGTGATGTTGGAGAGGCGTTCTTTGTGCGCGCGCGGGCTCTCCATACTGGCACTGTTGATGTGGGCTCAGTACAGTTAAGTGCCAACCACATGCTGGTGATGTTTTCAATGCCCGGGTGCCTCGATGTGCCTTGGCACTTGTCACGTGATGCGTCTCTCAAAGTATCGTCGTTATTTAGTAAAGAGGTGGAGAGAGAGAGAGAGAGAGAGAGAGAGAGAGAGAGAGAGAGAGAGAGAGGAGAGAGAGAGAGAGAGAGAGAGAAACAAAAAAAGAGGCGAGGAAGAGGGAAAGGAATAAGGAAGAAGTAGAGGCTAATAAAGCAGAGTAAAAGTACCTTAGTAAACAGTGGACATGCATGTAGTGACTCTTTAATGACAATTTTTATTAAAGAATAAAATAAATCAATAAACGGATAAATCCTCTAACTATATAAAGAAAAAACCCTTCTCTACATCGTCCTGTAATGTCAGGTCACTATCCTCTCAAGACAAGTTCTCGGAGGA
>NC_134778.1:62112302-62114802 GCF_046742065.1 Oratosquilla oratoria | reverse complement strand
GGAGGGACGGGGGGGAGAGGAGAAGAAGGGTGGAAGGGTTAGGTGAAGATGGGGAAGGGGTAAAGGGGGAGGGGAAGGGGAGGGGCGAGGGGTGGAAGATGGGAGGAGGGAAGGGGAGAAGCGTGAGAACTAGGAGATAAAGAGAACAAGATAAACAAAAGGAAAGACAAGAAGGAGGGAAAGAAGGAAGAGAAGTATGAAAGGAGAAAGGAAAGAGGAGAAGGATAGAAGGAGAGAAGGGAAGGAGAGAGAAAAAGGAGAAAATAGATATTTTGTAGGAAATATCTAGCGCTTCTATCCTTGGGATAGAGATGGAAAAGTAGAGATTGAAGGCAGATGATCAGAACGGAGAGCTTAGCCCTCAGTTTAAAAGGACGCTGGGTGGCTCTGGTCCGTAGGGGTGCCGCCAGAGGGGAAGAGGAAAAGAAAAGAAAATGAACGAGAAAAAGGAAAATGAGGAGGATAGAGAAAACCACGTGGAAGATAATGACGAGAAAAAGAAGGATAGGAGGATGAAGAGAAGGAAGTGAAGAAGAAGAATGAGTATAAAGAAGAGGAGAAGGATTATACGGAATAGGAGGGAAAAGAAGAAGAGGAAGAAAAGAAAGATGAGAAAGAAGAGGAGGAGGAAGAGGAAGAGGAGGAAATAGAGGAGAAAGAAAAGGATGAAGACGAGGAGGAAGAAGAGGAAATTAAAGAGGAGAAAGAGGAAGAGGAGGAAGAGGAGAAGGAAGAGGAGGAAGAGGAGGAAGGAGATGATAAAGAAAAAGAGGAGAAAGGAGAAGAGGAGGTGGAGGAGGAAGAGAAAGGATGAAGAAAATGTTTAGGAGGAAGATGAGAAGGAAAAAGAGAAGGAAGAAGTGAATGAGGAGGAGGAAGAGGAGAAAGAAGAGGAGGAAGAAGAGGCAGAGGAAGTAGAAGAGAAGGAATAAGGAGGCAGAGGAACAAGTGGAGGATGAGGAAGAGGAGAAAGAGGAGGAAGAAGAAGAAGAGGAAGAGAAGATGGCAAAGGAAATGAGGAAGAAGAGGACGAAGAGAAGATAGCAAAGGAGATGGAGGAAGAAGAGAAAATTCAGAAAGGGAAAAAATAATAAGAGAAAATTGTAAGAAAAGAGAGAGATAGAGAGAAGAAATAAAAAAAGAAAACAATCATTTACAGACTACTTCCATTCGGCCAGGAGGACACCTATTACCAGGATCGAAGGTTTCCACTGAAAATTATCCTCAAGTATCCACTAACTACCACTAACTTTCAGTGTCCGTGGACCCCTTTGTGAACCTCTCCAGACCTTCAGAGACCCACGGACCCCAGAGGAAGGACCAGGCCTTCAAGGTCACTGCGGAGGGAAAGGAAAAAGAAGAAAAGAATTGACCTCAGGAACTAGCTCTCAGTGTCCGTGGACCCCTTTGTGAACCTCTCCAGACCTTCAGAGACCCACGGACCCCAGAGGAAGGACCAGGCCTTCAAGGTCACTGAGGAGGGAAAAAAAAAATAATTAACCTCTGGAACTACCTCTCAGTGTCCGTGGACCCCTTTGTGAACTTCTCCAGACCTTCAGAGACCCACGGACCCAAGAGGAAGGACCAGGCCTTCAAGGTCACTGCGGAGGAAAAGGAAAAAGAAGAAAATAATTGACCTCGGGAACTCAAGAGTCGGACAGCCAAGAGAAGAGATCTTGATGAATGAAATGTCACGTTTCCGCGAGTTATACTGCAGACAATCCCCCTTCCTTTCCTCCCTCTCTCCCTCCTCCTTCCTCCCTTCCCCCTCTCCCTCCCTCCCGCTCCCCTTCCCTCGGGGGAATAATCTCCTGGCGTGATGCAATCTCATTCTCTCTTATATACAAAGTGACATTTTATTTTTGTTATTTTCTCTGGTATGAATCTCTGAGTGAAAGGTTATTTTCTCTATATAGTCCTTGCCGCGCCGGGCGGCACTTCTCTAGTCCTGACTACCACCACGATATCCTGATCTGGAGTCCTTCATAAGGACTCCAAGGACTCCCATTAATGGCCAAAGTTATTCCTCTTTGTTCAATGTAACCCCATTCAGATGAGAAAACCAAAGCTAAAAAAAAAAGAAAAAAAAAAAAATTAAGAGCACAAACTGTTTCTGTGGCAACCGAAAGCAATGGACGAAGAATTTTCAGTCTTATGCTTGTTCATAACTCATCCTCCTTCCCTCCTCCCTGGCACATGGAGAAAATGGTTTGCATATCTCTGCAGGTATGCAAACAAATGTACAAGAGCTTCAGAGTGACATCTGCCGCGGGACCCGAAAAAGCTGACTTGCAAGATGAACCTGGCGAGAAGGAATCCTGCGAAGAACCATCCAGGGAACCCGTCGAGGAATCACCGGGGAATCTACCAAAGAACCAACCGAGAAATCCCCTGAGGAACCCATCGAAAAACCCACCGAAGAACTCGTCGAAGAACCTGTCGAAGGACCCCCTGAAGGGCCCCATGAAGAATCCACTGAAGAATCCCCCGGAGAACTCAC
>NC_134778.1:62104802-62107302 GCF_046742065.1 Oratosquilla oratoria | reverse complement strand
GAGAACAGGGAAGAGAACAGAAAACAGAGCAAAAAAGAGAGCTAGGAAAGAGAGCAGGGAAGAGAGAAGAAAACAGAGTAGGGAAGAGAACAGAGAGAAGAGCATGGGAAAGAGCCTGAAAGAGAGCAGGTAAAAGAACAGGGAAGAGAGCAGGTAAAAGAACAGGGAAGAGAGCAGAGAAAAGAGCAGGGAAGAGCTGGAAAAAAAGAACAGGGAAGAGTACAAGGGAAGAGAGCAGGAAAGAGAACAGGGAAGAGAGCAGGGAAGAGTTGGAGAAAGAGAGCAAAAAAGAGGCTAGAAAGAGCAGTTGAGAAGTGGAGGCGGGGGGGGACAGTGGGGGCAGCACCGTAAGTTAGGATTTTGTTTAGGTGACAGTGGCAGGGCCTGAAAGAATGGTCCCGTCCTTCCCCTTGACCTCTCTCCCCACTTTATTTATTTATTCATTATTCAATTTTTTATTTTAACTGTCATATATGATATATATATATATATATATATATATATATATATATATATATATATATATATATATATATATATATATATATTATATATATATATATATATATATATACATATATATACATATATATATATATACAGTATATATATATATATGTTTATCATATATATATTTATATTCATTTTTTTCATTTATCTATTCTTTCCTCGACAAAGGTTACGTGATCACACTTGTCTATCCGTCTGTCGGTCTGTCTTTCTATCTATCTGTTTGTCTCTTCTTCTTCCTCCTCTTCTTCTTCTTCTACTATTACTACTACTACTTCTACTTCATCTTCTTCTTCGTCTTCTTTTTTTTCTTCTTCTTCTTCTTCATCTACTACTACTACTACTACTACAACTTCTACTACTTCATCTTCCTCTTCGCCTTCTTCTCTTTCTTCCTCTTCTTCATCGCCTTCTTCTTTTTCCTCCTCTTTTTCGTTTATTCTTCTTCTTCTTGTGTAGCCACAAAAACATCTCAAGATTACGATCCAATTACGATTACTTATTTCTGTGAATGTCGATTATTTACCAAAGAAGAGTTGACTAGATTTAAGGTGAACCCGGATCCGAGAAGAACGTTGACGAAATATTGTGCTAAAATAAATAAATAAATAAATGCAATAAATAAATAAATAAATAAATAAGATAAATAAATAAAAAACAAAAACAATTCGCTGTGTAATGTTCCCTTCGGTACCAGCTGGTAAAGAATGTTGACATTGTGTCGCCACAAATCATAAGCGATCTTCGTCTTCTTCTTTCCATTCATACCTGTACCTTTCCCTGACCATCCTCCACCTCCACCTCCTCCTCCTCCTCCACCCCTCCATCTCCATTCCTCGACCCTCCATCTCCATTCCTCGACCCTCCCACTCTTCCTTCCATTATTGTCTTTTCCCTTCCCTGTCCATCTTCCTCTTCCTCACCTCCACTTTTCCTCTTTCTCACACTCCACCTCCTCCTCCTTCTCCTCCTCCTCCACCTCCTCCTCCATCCTTTCTTTCTCCTCCTCCATCCTTTCCTCCTCCTCCTCTCGCTCCTCCATCTCCTCCTTTTTCTCCTCCACCTCAACTCTTCCTCCTCCTCCTCTCGCTCCTCCATCTCCTCCTCATCCACCCCTTCCTCATTCTCCACATCTCGCTCCTCCATCTCCTCCTTCACCCCATCTTCCTTCATCTTCATCTCCTTTTCCTCCTCCACCTCAACTCTTCACTCCTCCTCCTCCTCCTCCTCTCGCTCCTCCATCTCCTTCTCCTCCACCCCTTCCTCATTCTCCACATCTCGCTCCTCCATCTCCTCCTTCACCCCATCTTCCTTCATCTCCTTTTCCTCCTCCACCTCCACTCTTCACTCCTCCTCCGTTCCTTTACCTCCTGACGTGACGGAGCTCATTCTCGTCGTCCGAGACGCCAACTCACTCAAGGAGAGCTCTTCCTCCTCCTCCTCCTCTTCTATCTCCTCCTCCTCCTCCACCCGATTTAACTTTCGTCTCATCACTTCCCTTTCGGCCGACCCGAACCAATAGGCTAGGCATGCTTCTCTCTCTATCTTGTTATCCCTCTCTCTCTCTTCCTCTTTTACCACTCTCTCTCTTCTATCTCTCTCTCTCCCCCTCTTTCTTTCATTCTCTCTCTGTCTATCTATTTTACGGTGTCTGTGTCTGTGTGTGCGTGTGTGTGTACGTGTGTGTGCGTGTGTGTGTACGTGTGTGTGCGTATGTGTGTGTGCGTGTGCATCTATACGTATGAGTACGTGTGAGCGAATGAGTGAGTGAGAGAGAGAGAGCGAACAAGCGACTGGGTGAGACTACCACCTTACTCTTCCATGGCAACAGACCCTCACCCACCCCCCCACCCTCCATCCACCCATCCATCCTCCATCTAACCTTCTACTAATGTAATTGGATAAGCCAAGCTTGCTCGAAATGGACAATGATTGGCCGTTGAAGACACTTCTCATCGTCCCGCAGCTCATTCAGGGAACTCTGGAGCAG
>NC_134778.1:62094802-62102302 GCF_046742065.1 Oratosquilla oratoria | reverse complement strand
GAAAGGGGAGAGGAGTAAGGAGGAGGAGGAGGAGGAAGAGATGGAGGAGGAGGAGGAGGAGGAGGAGGAGGAGGAGGAAGAGATGGAGGAGGAGTAATGAGTTCTGATGGAAGGGTTGTCGGGTGTCTGAGCTGGAGGAGGAGGAGGAGGAGGAGGAGGAGGAGGAGGAGGAGCTGCCCAGGACGTCGCTTCTGTTAACCCTCGAAGGAGGAAGACGTCGGATGGAGGTGATGGAGGGAGGAGGAGGGAGAGAGAGGGAGAGAGAGAGAGAGAGAGAGAGAGAGAGAGAGAGAGAGAGAGAGAGAGAGAGAGAGAGGTAAAGGTAGGAGAGAGAGGGAAGGAGAGAGAGGGAAGGAGAGAGAGGGAAGGAGAGAGAGGGAAGGAGAGAGAGGGAAGGAGAGAGAGGGAAGGAGAGAGATGGAAGGAGAGGGAGGGAAGAAGAGGAAGGGAAGGGAAGGAGAGAGAGAGATAAAGAGACAGACAGAAAGAACTAAAGGTAGACAGGGAGGTAGTGCGGGTGGCGGGGTGAGTGAAAGATCGAGGGATGTGAGAAAAGGACGTGAGGGCGTGAGTGAGTGAGGGCGTGAGTGAGTGAGTGAGTGAGTGAGTTAGGGAGTGAGGAGTGCTCTCAATGTCCTTGCCTCTGTGACGAGATGTCAGAAGGGATCGAACTAGCGGCTCCCGCCTGGGGGGGGGGGGGAGCCACGACTCACCCAGGGGACCTAACCCGCTGGTCCCTTAGTGTCCACTCGCCCGTCCCTTTCGGCGGGAATCTCGCCCCTACGGCGCCCCGGCGGCTGCTGGCGCCCCGGACGCCTTCCCCCCCTCCCCCCGTTCCCCTCCCTCCCCCTCCCCCGTCCACCTGCCACTAATCAGAATGAAGGAAGAATATTGATATTTTGTGTTATTCTCTATAGATTAATCTTTGATGTAATGATTTCGAGTTGTACTGGCAGATGGAGAAGTGGAGACGCGGAGGGTGGGGAGGGGGAAGGGGGAGGGGGGAAGGGGGAGAGGAAGGGAGGAGAAGAAAGAGAAGGAGGAAGAGAGAAAGAGAGGGGGGAAGAGGGAGAGAGGGGGAAGAGGAGGGAGAGAAAGAGAGGGGGGAAGAGGAGGAGGGGGATAGGAGGAAGAGCAAGTGAGGAAGGGAGGAGGATAAAGAGGAGGAGGAGGAAGAGGAGGGAGAGAGAAAGAGAGGGGAAGAGGAGGAGGAGGGAGGGAAAGAAATGAGGGGGAGGAGGGGAATGCAAAAAAGGTCAGGTAGAATGAAAGAGAGTGAAGACAGGAGAAGAAGAAGGAGGAAGGGTAGGAGGAGGAGGGGGAGGAAATAGAGAGAAAGGAGGAGAGAGAAGAAGAGAGAAAGAATGGCTGTGGAAGAGGAGACAGGAAGAGGGGGAGAGAGAAAGGGGGAGGAGAAGGGGAGGAGAGAGGAGGAAGAAGAGGAGAGAAAGAATGGCTGTGGAGGAGGAGGAGGAGAGGAGGAGGAGAGAGAGAATGGCTGAGGAGGAGTGGAGAGAAAGGAGGGGAAAGAGGAGGAGGAGAGGAGGAAGAGGAGGAGAGAGAGAAAGGCTGAGGAGGAGTGGAGAGAAAGGAGGGGAAAGAGGAGGAGGAGAAGAGAGAAATGCTGAGGAGGAGGGGGAGAGAAAAGAGGAGGAAGAGGAGGATGGAGAGAGAGAGAGAGAGAGCGAGAGAGAGAGAGAGAGAGAGAGAGAGAGAGAGAGAGAGAGAGAGAGAGAGAGAGAGAGAGAGAGAGAGAGAGAGGAGAAGGAAAAGAAGGAGAGAGAGAAAGGCTGAGGAGGACGGAGGAAAGAAAGGAGGAGGAAGAGGAAAATAGAGAGAAAACCTGAAGAGGACGGGAAGAGAAAGGAGGAGGGAGAGAAAAAGAGAGCATGCAAAGCTAAAAAAAAAGAGGAGAGTGGTAATAGGAGTTAGAGGAGAAGGAAGAAGACGGGTAAGAAGGCCAGGAAGAACAGGGGAAGGGAGAAAAAGGAGGAGGAAAAGAAGGAGGGAAAGCAGGAGGGAAAAGAGGAGGGAGAAGAAGAATAGCCGCAGTAGGAGAAGGAGGGGGAGGAGAGACTGAAATGATGGAGAAGGAGAGAGAGGGGAGGTGAAGGAGAGAGGGGAGATGAAGGAGAGAGTGAGGGGAGATGAAGGAGAGAGAGGGGAGATGAAAGAGAGATGAGGGTAAAGATGTTTGATGAGATAAAGGAGGAGAGAGGGGAATATGAAGAGGAGGGGAGATAGAGAGGAGGTGGAGAAGGAAGAGGAAGAAGGTGGAGGAGGAGAGAGGGGGAGAAGGTGGAGAAGAGGGGAGAGCAGGTGGAGGAGAAGAGAAGGGGAGCAGGTGGAGGCGAAGAGAAGGGGAGCAGGTGGAGGAGAAGAGGGGGAGCAGGTGGAGGAGAAGAGGGGGAGCAGGTGGAGGAGAAGAGGGGGGAGCAGGTGGAGGAGAAGAGGGGGGAGCAGGTGGAGGAGAAGGGGGGAGCAGGTGGTGAAGAAGGGGGAGTAGGTGGAGGAGAAGAAGGGGGAGCAGGTGGAGGAGAAGAGGGGGAGCAGGTGGAGGAGAAGAGGGGGAGCAGGTGGAGGAGAAGAAGGGGGAGCAGGTGGAGAAGAAGGGGGAGCAGGTGGAGGAGAAGAGGGGGAGCGGGTGGAGAAGAAGGGGGAGCAGGTGGAGGAGAAGAGGGGGGAGCAGATGGAGGAGAAGAGGTGGGAGCAGGTGGAGGAGAAGAGAGGGGAGCAGGTGGAGGAGAAGAAGGGAGAGCAGGTGGAGGAGAAGAAGGGGGAGTAGGTGGAGAAGAAGAAGAGAGAGCAGGTGGAGAAGAAGGGGGAGCAGGTGGAGAAGAGGGGGAGCAGGTGGAGGAAAAGAGGGGGGAGTGGGTGGAGGAGAAGAGGAGAGAGCAGGTGGAGGAGAAGAGAAGGTGGGGGGAGTAAGGAGGAGAGGAAAAGAAGAAAAAGGAATAAATCCAGAAGAGAGGAAAATATTACAAAGAAAAATAGTTAAAGAGAGAGAAGAGAGGAGGTGAAAAGGGAAAAGAAAAGGGGACATAAAAAAGAGTGGAAAAGAAGGAGTGGAGTGGTGAGAGGGGATGGAGAGAGAGAGAGAGAGAGAGAGAGAGAGAGAGAGAGAGAGAGAGAGAGAGAGAGAGAGAGAGAGAGAGAGAGAGAGAGAGAGAGAGAGTCTGAGAAATAAGAGAGTAGAGAGAGAGAGAGAGAGAGAGGGAGAGAGAAAACAGACAGAAAGACTGAGAGCTAGAGCAATAGATAGAGACAGAGTCAAACATAGAGACAGACATAGAGACTGAGGGAGTATTAGAGTGCGAACCAGAGAGAGACATAAGGAGAGAGATTGTTTGTGGGGGGTCAGAGGACCCCCCCCATATAGGGAGTTGGGGCCCCTCGTTGGGACATAACAACCCCCTATCCCCCCTAACTTCCCCCCATTGGATATATCGCGAGCGAGTTTGATTAACGAGGTTCTTCATGTTTTGTTACGCTCATTCTTCCGCTTCCAACGACACGACATTTTTTTCTCTTTATTTTCTCTTTTGTTTTTCTCTTTCTCTCCCTCTCTCTCTCTCTCTTCATCTATCACTCTTTCTCTCCCTCTCTCTCTCTCTTTCTCTCTCACACTCTCTCTCTCTCTCCTCTCTCTCTCACACACTCTCTTTCTCTCTCTCTCTCTCTCTCTCTCTCTCTCTCTCTCTCTCTCTCCTCTGACTAAATCAAAAACGTTTGATTTAATTCAAGAGTTGACTGACCACTGTTTTACAAATATCGACTGACTCACTTGGATTACTTAACGTGTTTATTCTGGCTAACACTGAGATTTTTTTATTCCGCTTTGGTGTGTTAAGGGCCATTCACATGGTCAAAACCCGGTTTGTCAAACAAGTGTTTGTAGGGATGTTTGCCCGTATGAATGGGATATTTGGTTGTCAAACATGTTTGACAAACGTGTTTGACAACCAAATAATCTATTCATACGGTCAGACGGTTTGTCAAATAAGCGTATGAAGTTGTGTTTGACCGTGTGAGTGGGGGTATTTGGCTGTCAAACGTGTTTGACAAACATGTTTGACAACCAAATACCCCCATTCACACGGTCAAACATTCACTTCAAACGCTTGCCTGACAAACCGGGTTTGACGAACCGTCTGACAGTGTAAATGGACCTCTACGTTTACATTTGTCAGAGTAAGCAAAAACGGAAACAGAATTATATTTGGAAGAGAAACTACAAAGAGAAAATAAAGAGAAAATAAATAAGACAAAGGAGACGGGAAAGAAAGAGCGAGACTGAGAGAGATTAGGAGATAAGAAAGAAGACAAAAAGAGACGGAGAAGAAGAGAGAAAACACAAGAAGAGGCAGAGAAGAGGAGAGAAAGGTGAAAAAGAGGAGACGAAGATGAGAAAAAACTAAGAAGTAAGAGAAGAAATTGGAGGAGAAAAGAGAAAAGGAGATGATGAAGAAGAGAAAAAATGTAGAAAAGGAGGAAGATGAAAGTGGAAAATAGAAGAAAATAGAAATGGAGAAGACGCCAGATAAAAAGACAGAGGAGGAGCGACAGAAAAAAGTAGAGAGATAGAAAGAGAGAGAGGGAGACGGAAAGAGAGAGAGAGAGAGAAAGAGAGAGAGGCAGAGGAAGAGAGAAAGAGAGAAAGAGAGAGAGAATAGTAGAGATGAGAAAGAAGAGAAATGAAGGGAAACAGGCGAAAGAGGAGCGGTGGATAACAAAACTGAGGAAGATAAGAAAGGAGGGAAAAGAGAAGAAACGGGAGGAGAAGGAGGAGGAGGAGGAGGAGGAGGAGGAGAAGGAAACAGAGGAGAAGGAGGAGGAGGAAACGGAGGAGAAGGAGGAGCGGGGAAAGAATGAGGAGCAGAAGATGAAATAGGAGGAGGACAAGGAAGCGGAGGAGGAGGAAGAGGAGAGGAGGATGAGGAGGAGGAAAAGACGGAGACGTAGTCACTGGAGTGAAGGCGGAGGCGAAGAAGGCGTCTGAGTAGATGAGTTCTTGGGCCCAATGGGGGGAACGGGGGGAAGGGGGGAACGGGGGGAAAGGGGGCACCCCGCGTCCCGCCGGGGCAAGACGGGAAGAAGAAGAAGAAGAAGAAGAAGAAGAAGAAGAAGAAGAAGAAGAAGAAGAAGAAGAAGAAGAAGAAGAAGAAGAAGAAGAAGAAGAAGAAGAAGAAGAAGAAGAAGAAGAAGAAGAAGAAGAAGAAGAAGAAGAAGAAGAAGAAGAAGAAGAAGGCACAGAAAAAGAAGAAAAAAGAAGAAAAAGAAGAAGAAGAAGAAGATGAAGATCCAGAAAAAGGATAAAGAAGAAGAAAAATTAGAAGAAGATGCAGAGAAAGAAGAAGATCCAGAAGAAGAAGAAGAAGAAGAAGAAGAAGAAGAACAGGAAGAAGAAAAAGAAGAAAGTGGAGAAGAAACAATTGAGCTCAGGAAGGAACGCCATGAAAGGCGACACTGGAGGAGAAGGAGGGGGGGGAAGAAGGGGGGAGAGAGTCGGGAGGTGAGAAAGAAGGGGGAGAGAGAGATGGGGGGAGATAGAGAGAGACGGGATGGCGAGAAAAGAATGGGAGGAGAGGATGGTGAGAGGGAGTGGAGAGAGAGAGGGAGAGGGAAGAGAGAGAGAGAGAGAGAGAGAGAGAGAGAGAGAGAGAGAGAGAGAGAGAGAGAGAGAGAGAGAGAGAGAGAGAGAGAGAGAGAGAGAGAGAGAAATAGAGTTTAAAAAATGAGAATAAAGGCAAGGAGAAACAGGGAGGGGGAGACAAGGAGGAGGAGGCATGTAGGGGGAGGCAAGGAGGGGGATATAAGCAGGGTGGGGGGTTGGGAGAGACAGAGGGGGAGACAGGAAGGGAGACACAGAAAAACACAAATCGCAGGATTAGATATTTATAGCAGAGTTGCATTACGAGAGAACACCATTGGCTCGGACGGACGAGAGTACACAAATCTTTTTCTTCTCTGTCCTCACTTCTTGGGACTCTTTTTTGTGGAAGGAAGCGAGGGTGGCCAGTCACCGAGCATAACATCAACCGATCACAAACTCGGAAAGTTACTTTGTTTGTGTGTGTGTGTGTGTGTGTGTGTGTGTGTGTGTGTGTGTGTGTGTGTGTGTGTGTGTGTGTGTGTGTGTGTGTGTGTGTGTGTGTGTGTGTGTGGATGTGTGTGTGGATGTGTGTGTGTGTGTGTGTGTGTGTGTGTGTGTGTGTGTGTGTGTGTGTGTGTGTGTGTGTGTGTGTGTGTGTGTGTGTGTGTGTCTGTGTGTGTGTGAATTGTAAACATTTTTGCAAGAAGAGGGGAAAGGAAGGAGGAGGAAGAGGAGGAGGGTAGGGGGAGGAGGAAGAGGAGAAGTCGGAAGAGGAGAAGGAAAAGGAGGAAGAGAAGGAGGAAGAGGAGGAGGAGGAGAAGTAGAAAGAAGAGAAGGAAAAGGAGGAGGAGGAAAAGGAGTAGGAGGAGAAAAAGGAGATAAAAGAGGAGAAAAAAGAGGAGGGGAAGAGAATGAAAAGGAGGAGGAGGAGGTAGAGGAGGAGGAGGCTGGAGGATGGAGGAGGAGGATAATAGAAGCCGCAATCATTATTCTAGCTGCCACCAGGCGATTTTATTCGGTTGAAGACAACTCACTTCTTGGGGAAAATATTAAACTCACCTTCACGCCTTTGGTGAGTCTTTATGTCTTCCTTGATTTTTGGTATCCAATAAAATCAAATTATTCAAAATACGCAGACACACACGAACGTGCACACACACATGCACACACACACACACACACACACACACACACACACACACACACACACACATGCACACACACACACACACGTATACACATATACACACACGAACACACACACACACACACACACACACATGCACACACGTATACACATATACACACACGTATACACACACACACACACACACACACACACGTGGCAGGGAGTTGGGTGTGTGCGTACGTGTAAGATCACAGCATCACCTATAGATCACTTATATATGAGTTCTGAGCTCTCTTCCGGGAGGGAAATAACTGTCGATCACGAGTCCAACACGTGATCCAAGACCATGGTTAATCACTCACACACACACACACACACACACACACACACACACACACACACACACACGTTCATCTCCAACAAGACTCACCATCACCTGTCCACAGGCCACATCCTTTGGCAACAAAGCCATCCCATTTTCTTCAAGAACGCACAACTTTTTCCTTCAGACACCCGAAGCCTTTCTCGAACTCGCATTCTTTCCCCGAACTCCGACTGGAAAACTCGTACCTCATCTACCGACAGAGCGCCTTCAATGAAATTAAGCGTTCTCTGCCGCTTTCCAAAGTTCCGAATTCCGACTCATTTGCTGGCCTTACGGAGAGGACTTCTTGTGTGGAGTACGGGTCTCGTGTCTGGAGTGACTTGCCCGAGTCAATACTCCTCGGGTAGAGTCCCAGAGACTTCCACCTCACCAGCGCTTCTGTCCTCATTGGCA
>NC_134778.1:62084802-62089802 GCF_046742065.1 Oratosquilla oratoria | reverse complement strand
TCAGCAAACCGTATGTACGTGCTCGTGCTTAAATGCAAACAATAAATTAATAAATAAATAAATAGAAAGTAGACAATTAAATAAAGGAATAAATATATAAACAAACACATGAATAAAAGTAGACAAAGCCTAGTTCAGAATGAGCAAATTTCTCGTCATTTAACCCAATTCATTATCTAGTGGCACTAAATCTCAGTAGAGATCACGTGACTGTAGACGTCCAAGCTGAGACAAGACAATTCAAAACAATACAAGGCAAGACAAGGCAAGACAAGACAAGACAAGACAAGGCAAGACAACAGAAGACAAGACAACAGAAGACAAGACAAGACAAGCTGCTATATCGATGAAGAGACTGGAACCCTTGTAGGTTTTGTGTGAAAGATAAGACGAAGGTCAGGTCGCACACACAGTAAGATTCACCATGGTCTTGGATCACGTGTTGGACTTGTGATCGACAAATGTTATCCTCCCAGATGAGAGCTCATATATGCCCCGATCTATGGATAATGCTGTGACCACACACTTACACACACTTACACACACAACCAATACCTTGCCCACCAGTGTGTGTGTGTGTGTGTATTCACTTGGTCTTTGGATCACGTGTTGGACTCGTGATCGACAGCTATTTCCCTCCCGGAAGAGAGCTCAGAGCTCGTAGGTCCGATCTATGGGTAATACTATGACCTTTCACACACACACACACACACCCAACTCCCCGCCCACGAGAGTCAGAGTAACGACCCGAAGCGCAGCAGTACCGAAATAATTTCGGCCCTGGGCAGGATTCGAACCAGGAGCTGCGGGCCACTTTCGTGGCAGCTCAGCGTTCTACCAACTGCGCCACCGAGTCGTGTGTGTGTGTGTGTGTGTGTGTGTGTGTGTGTGTGTGTGTGTGTGTGTGTGTGTGTGTGTGTGTGTGTGTGAGTGCGTGTGTGTATATGTGTGCATCTACACAATGTGGAACCAAAGAAAAGACTCTTGGAGGAACGTAGAGATTTCTCAACTTGAAGGGAATTAGCGGTGCGTGCGCGCGCGCTCGTTCCGTTCACAGAAGCGGTCAGTTGGTTCGACGGGGACTAAACTAGCAGCTACTGAGACTCCTTCGCTCTCTGTGATGAAGTTTCAAGAGGCAGGGGGGAGGGGGGGAGGGGGGAGGTGAGGGGAACGGGGGAGGGAGAGGAGAGGAAGACGGGGGGTAGAGGGGAGAGGAGGGGGACGAGGGAGGGGGTAGAGAGGAGAGGGAAAGGGGAGAGGGAAAAGGGAGGGGTAGGGGGAGGAAGGATGTCAACCCTCCATCTCCTTCTAGGTTCAGAATCCTTATGACCTTAGAGGGCTGCGAGTTCGATTCCTGGGCCTCCCTGCGAGAGCTTACCGCGTTGGCTCCCGACAGCCCTGACCAGGCGAGGAGGCGACCCAGCATCGGCCTAAAAAAAAAGGGGGGGGGGACGGGGAGGCTTTGCTCTAACAGGGCGATTTTTTTTTTCTGTTCTTTCTTTTTCGTCACAAAGTCCCCTCTATCGGAAGGCTAGGACGGTGCCCCTTACAGAGGACTTTGTAGCGTGGAATTTAATAAAACATGCCCTTGGTTCAACTTCGCCGGTGGCAGGGTTCAAACCGCCATCCCCTCGACCTTCGCTGCAAGTAACGACGCCCTAACCCGCTCAGGCAACGTATTTGTAAACGAGTTGAACAAACCCACAATGAGCTCTGTTGAAGTGTTCATTCTTGTTGATGCCAGACAATTCTGTTTGACTAGGGAGCCACTAAACCTCGTTTAGTGATTTAGTGAAAACATTCATCATAACATTACCACAGACTTAATTAACTATGTATCTATATACCATGAGATTTTTCCACCTTACTAGGGAGGTAGCCAAATCAAAGACACGTACCCACTCCCACCCATTCCAGCCCCATCTACCACCCTTCCCTCCCCTTCTCATCTTAGCTCCTCATGGATGACGGGTCATCCCTGCATCTTCCACCCACTGCCCTGGGTCAGAAACAATGTAGCAAGACACAGTAATTGACAATAAACATAAAAATAAAATTTAAGTAAATAATTATAATCAGAAAGGTGTACTTGGATAGTAACAGTTCCCATTGATGATACATACATACCACCTCGTGGGCGACGGGGTCATCCCTCTCTCCCGACACACCTCTCGGGTTGATATTGATGGTGCTGAGGCTGATTGCTCAAACGGCTTGGACAACAATAACTGAATAATGAAAATCAAGCAACCAGCTCACAATACTAAGTGTTATTGAAGGTCAGTTCACAATACTAAGTGTTATTGAAGGTCAGTTCACAATACTCAGTGTTATTGAAGGTCAGGGGTCAATTAAACGACTTAAGAGAATTTGAGGAAAGGTGGCACAGATAACAGACAGCAGAAATAAAAAGAAATGAACAATCCTTTAACACTTATAATTGTCCACAGGTGATTTTATTCAGTTATAGGAACCAATAAAACCACAGCGCTGTGAAATGCTTAAGATAGGGAAACCTTCCGTTTCCCTTTCAAAAATTCTTTCACTGCAACGATCCAAAGGGTTCAGTATGGTAAAAACCATAGCCTCAACAAGCCTTGCATTAGTGAACTCAACGGATATCCGAGATCTTTTTTTTAGATCTAGACACATCCAGCCTGCTTAAAACAACCTAAATCCCAAACAATACCTAAGACTTAGGTGACATAACAAATGTATTCACAAGCCTAAACACTATTACTATGAAGTATACATGCAATTCTTTATAGTTTCCTTTATGTGGTCTAAGGTATGCACGGGTAGCGTAATCAGAAGCGTGCTGGTCTCGTATTCGCCTAGTTCTTGGTTCGAATCCCGCAATCCTTTCCAATTCCCAGCAGTGACTGTGACCTGCCCCAAATGTGACAACTTCGTATGTAGCTATGAACCTCCTGACTTTCTTCTTCGACCTATGGCTTCCGTCTACAGTCTCCACAAGAGCTGGGCGCGTTCCTCGGTGCGTTCCTATGTGCGTTCCGCTTTAGATTGGCCGCGGTTAGTGCTCCCAAACTATTAAAGCAATATAGGTGCCGGTATATAGTATGTGGCCTACGAAAATTTTCTATGGTATAGTATGTGGCCTACCGGACTTTTATTTCGGTATGAACCTTCTGTCTCTTAAGCTTTAATAGTTTAGGAGCGCTAACCGCGACCAAACTAAAGCGGAACGCACATAGTAACGCATCTGGGAACGCACACGGGGAACGCGCCCAGCTCTGATCTCCACTTCTCATTATCCCCACTTATACAATCTGTCAATTTATATTCCGTATCTTAATTGTAATGTTCCAATGGCCTTTGTTCTAGATTCGCTAGCCAGAGGTTTAGATAATAAATGGTCACATTGGACAGTAAACCAATTAGATGACGTCATCAGATGGTGCGCTAGGTGCCCACTAATCAGGCTTATTCGAGTTCCGACTTACGACGCCAAGACATGACGACGACGTAAGTCGAATCAGTCGACTGTGGTATATCCTGATGACGTCACGTCGTTAGTTTTCTTTCCGAAGTGAACAAATTAGTTTTTGTTATTTGAGGTCCTTGCACACTTTTATGTTATTCATTTTATTTATTTATCTATCTATTTATTTATTTATTTTTATTTTTTATCATTTTTCAGCAGCCACAAGAAAATGGATACAAGGTCCATTTTTTCTCCACCACTGGTGGAGAGGAAGGGAGCATGTACCCGGTCCATTTTTTAGTGGATGCCACCAACCACTAAAAAAATAGCTCATGGACAAAAAAACCTTGGTACAGGCATAGATGAGTGATTTCGTTGATCGTGATTTTAGTGGCCGTAGACGGATTATTTTTTTTAAGGTTGTCATGCACAAGAGCGTTAGATCGCAGTAGAACTTCCTAGATTAGATTAATGATTAAATAAGTGAACAAACAAATTAATAACAAATTATATGATATGGTTTAACGTCACAAACTCCTCCCATCGGAAGGCTAGGACGGTGCCCCTTACAGAGGACTTTGTAGCGTGGAATTTATTGAACCATGCCCTTGGTTCAACTTCGCCGGTGGCAGGATTCGAACTGCCATCCCCTCGACCTTCGCCGCAAGTAACGACACCCTAACCCGCTCAGCCATCGAGCTTCCCAAATGAAAATTAACAAATGAATACATAAATATAAATAAATAATTAAATCTCAAAGACCATGGCTTCCTCCTTGAGGTAAGAAGGACATCTCCCTCTCCCTCAACCTCACCTTACCCTCGAGGCTTACTCGCTGGCTGACACATCAAACTGGCCGTGACAGTTGAGACCAGTTCGAAGGCCATCGAAAACGTCGAGGGGGAGCGACGACTTCGCCCGTCAACCTGAGCAGGACAGAGAACGGGTTGCACAGCTCCACGCAGAACGCCTACTGCCTCCTTGTCTGTGACCCGTCTCCGCGTCCCTTTCTTTCCCAAAGGTCCTCGTTTGTTTACATGAACTGACGAGTCACTCTCTCAGTGCCTGGTGCCAAAATAATGGCACCAGCATCAGGTATGCCAACGCCATTTCTTCCTCTTTGCTTCTCCTTCCTCTTTCTACCTCTCTGCCTTTACTTCAGCCGCCTCCTCTTCGCCTCTCTTCTTTTCTCTTTTTCTCTTGTAGTTCTCACACCTCCTCAAATGATATTTCTCCTTGTCACATTGTTTCGCATCACAATTCCTCCCCATCCCCACCTTCTCCTCCTCTTCCTCTTATTCTCCTCCCTTTCCTCTTTCTTTTTATCATTTACTCTTTACTCTTCACATCGGCCACTCTTTCCATCCTTCCTTATCTCACTACACTTGGCAAACCTTTGTCTTTCCCCTAAACTTCGCATTCCTTACTCATCTTCCTCTTCTTCGTCTTTTTCCATTTTTTTCTTCTTCTTCGTCTTCCTTTTCCTCCTCGAAATCTCGCTCTTTCTTCACGAAAAATTTCCTTCCTCTACCCCTTTATCACCTTCATCTCTTAT
>NC_134778.1:62059802-62077302 GCF_046742065.1 Oratosquilla oratoria | reverse complement strand
CTCCATTTCGCTTCTTCCAGACCGTTGCTCCCGTTCCAGAACTTGACCTTTCCTGGCGTGTCAGGTCACCGACCTGAGATACCCTTCACGTGTCTCCTTCGTCATCATCAGGGCCTCTTCAAGTCTTCCCTCTCCTCCCCTTCATGCTGTACAGAGGATGCAGCCACACGAAGTGAAGGGCCTTCCAGAATACCTCCGTACTTGTGGATTGGGGGGGAAGGGGGAGGAAGTCTTCTCCCCTTATCCCCCCAATCCCTTCGAACTTATTGACTTGAGGGGGGGAAGATGTCTCCCCTTCTCCCCCCTTCCTTCCGTTCCGCGTAATACTTTTATGTATATCATATCTACCGTTAGGCGATTTTATTCAGTTGTACGTGACTCCTTCACTGTCGAAAGGGGTCTACTCCCAATTGGAGAGATTTGAATATCTTCTTGCTGTCGCCAGGCGATTTTATTCACGTAAGAGATTCAATACCCACACCGTTTAATCTTCCGTTATGGAAAATTATTTGTATATTTTATTCTGCGGATTCTATTCAGGCTGTAAGGAGCCTCTATGTGTGATTGGTGAAGTGAAGGAGGGAATGGGATAGGAACTGATATAGAAAATATACAATTTCCCTATTCCTCTTTCCTTCGGCGCGGCATTGCCCGTAGGGATAGAAACGCAGGTAAAATGTTGGAGATAGCAACAACGATATCGCTTTCCCCACCACTGCCCTCCTCCACCACTCCACCACCACCCTCTCCTCCCACTCCCCGTGCACCCTTCGCCCGATCCTCCTGTACGCCAAAGTTCTCTCCCCGAATCATTAGCAGCAGTTTCGTGTAAAATTTTCCTTTTTACCACAATGCATTGTGACGATGCCCTCCCGCCTCCCCCCCCCACTCCCCGTTCCCCTCTCCGCTTCCCCTCTCACTGCCTTTCTAACCTCACCCCCCACTCCCCTCCCCCCGCCCCCTCCTCTTCCCCCTCCACACTACCGGTAAACTACTCCTGTTGAATAAGTCAACTAGTAAAGAATCCAAGCTATCGGCTCGTAGTTGGGGTTGAAGGGGAGTTAGTGAATAAAAACAGAGTTCATTTGTTTGAAAGTACATTGCGAGAAAATCTGTACGTACCTCCATACGTGTGTGTGTGTGTGTGTGTGTGTGTGTGTGTGTGTGTGTGTGTGTGTGTGTGTGTGTGTGTGTGTGTGTGTGTGTGTGTGTGTGTGTGTGTGTGTGTGTGTGTCTGTGTGTGTGTGTGTGTGTGTGTGTGTGTGTCTGTGTGTGTCTGTGTGTGTGTGCATTTACATAGTTTTACCTAGTTGTATCTTACGGGAAAGGGGAACTAAGCTCGTGGTGTCCCGTCTTTGTATCTCTCCATATCCAGTTTGCTCTTAAATTCTTGTACTGTTTTTGCACACACTGTTTCTTATCCAATATGTTCCATACACCTACCACTGTATGTGTGTGTGTGTGTGTGTGTGTGTGTGTGTGTGTGTGTGTGTGTGTGTGTGTGTGTGTGTGTGTGCGTGCGTGCACACGTCTACGTTAACCTTAATCTATCCGTCAACAGGGATTGAGTCTGTTCACAACAAATATCACCCACTTCATAGGACAAGAACCACGATTCTTGTACACGTTCATATGGCACCATAGTATGCCATGTTGCGCCAAAGGATAGTGCATCTGTTGCACGGAGCGCTTGCACATAATGTTTCAACATTACAAAGGATTACATAGGAGAAGCATGCCGACAGGAGACCTTTTGGTCCATAACTAGGTCGGATGCGGAAAAATTGTAATAATGATAAGTAAATAAAAGAAAAATAAATAAAAGTTATAATATACAGTAGATAATAACAGATAAAATCAATAAATGCATAGGTATAATATAATGAATAAACAAACAGGTAAATAGCAAGTAATAAATCGACAGATAACTAATAATAAACAAAAATCAAACAAATAATAATGAACAAACAAATAATAACAAACAAACAAACAAATAATGTAACAGAAAGAGCTTACCCCTTTCCCTCTACCTCCTTTAACCCCTTTAAGATTAGGACAAACTGAAACTCGGCCCCCAACTTGACCGTCATGATAAGACTTCAGAACCTTTCTTAACTTCAGAGGCGAGTGGCTGCATACCTTCACCCAAGAAGTCGGTAACCCCCTTCGACCTTCTGATTTGACATCTCTACTACGGGAAGCATCTATACAACAACGATCACAACTACAACTACAACAACGACAACAACCACAAGAACAATAACAACAACACCAACAATAACTTCAGCTACTGTATGCTTACCATATACACTAGAAATCAGATATACATTTACTTTACTTCAATAAACTCCCCCCATCTACCCTCCACCACCACCACCACCACCACCTCCCTGCTGTTCACGGAAACCTTCTGTCTACCTACGTGGCTTGTGATTGCCACGACATGTGTGATTGGTACGACTCACATTTGTAACATTCCGATGATTTTCATTGATGGAGGGGGAAGAAGGGGGAACAGGAAGCATCTGGTATGTATGTTGTAATTTTCCTACAACCATCCACAGGAAACCAATGAACATAGAATGACGTCTCTGACCAGAGATGAGATCAAAACAAACAGACAAACTTCATCACAAATACTTTGTCCGTTCAGATAATGTACGTCTAGATATATACCGGTATGTGTGTGTGTGCATATGTATACGCATAATCATAAAACGGATATATACAACTTTATAACATGCATATAGAGAAGAGACAAAAACGTGCTTTTATGCATGCATATGTATATTCTATGCGTGTACCGTTGTGCGGGGAAAGGAAGGGAGAGCAGATGAGGAGGAGGAAGAGGAGGAAGAGGAAGAGGAAGGGGAAGGAGAGCTGAAGGAAGAGGAGGAAGGAGAGGCGTAGGAATATGAGGAGGAGAAAGGAGAGGAGGAAGCGGAAGAAGAGGGATGAGAGGAGGAGAAAGTAGGAAAGAAGGAGGAAGGAGGAGGATGAAAGAGAGGAGAAGGAGAAGGAGAAGGAGAAGGAGAAGGAGAAGGAGGACAAGGAGGAAGAAGAGGAGGAGGAGCAGCAGGAGGGGAGGAGGAAGAAGGAGAGGATAAGGGAAAGGCTAAAGAAGGGAAAGAGGAGAAAGGGATGAGGGAGAAAATGGAGGAGGAGAAGAAGAGGCAAGAGGAAGAAGTGAGAGGTCAACGAGGAGGAGGAGGAGGAGGAGGAGGAGGAGGAGGAGGACGAGGATGGCGTTGGCTTTCCATTCCTTTCCTATTCTATTTCAATTATCTTCAACTCAGCAAACCAATATACTCTCCACTACAGCCACCACCACAAACAGACCAGTTTATGATTTTGAAATAGTGTGTGGTGAATTATTTATTATTTTTCTATCTTTTAATCATCGTTCTCTATTTTGTTTTGAAAAAATATGTACGTTGATTAAGTAAACGAATTTCAAATTTCGTTTGGTAAAATATTTACATATTTATTCCTATTACTATTTATAAAAGTTTACATATTTTCTACTATGACATATATTCTAATCAAATAGTCTCAGATAGTTATTATATTTCTTATGTGAAAATTAAAAATACGATAGAAGAAAACGACAATGTAACCGCCATTGCGGTAGTTGTAGTCGATATGACGTCATCAACCGTCTCTTCCATTCAAAAGAATGTTTTGGATATTATTCGCAAAGCGATCATATATTTTACACAAATTCACAAAATTTCATACCTGATATTTTCGAAGATTGGCGGATATTGTGTATACTAGATAATACACTTTTTGTTTATTTTTTCAAAGAGATCACTACACACGCATTCAACACAACTGGTACTGTTAAACTGAAGTCTTCATCAAAATATTGAAAGTGTTACGCTTCTAAAACTAGTTCGATTAATCAACGTGACCTACTTAAATTTACTACTGATAACTTACATTATTACAATACTTTTATGTTTTAAGCAATGAAATTACTAAATAATATGAGTTAGATTAGGGAAAAGATCATAAATATTAGGAAATAACAAAACACTGTATTCCTCCGCCTCCATTCGAACATTCTAGATATTTCATAAATATAAAAAATTTCCCATAGATATTGTATCTCCAATTTTATCAATACATTTGTTCAACAAGATTCTGAAAAATATAACCACTATAAAAACTTTGACTGAAGGCTTAGATTAAGTACATTAATTTAAAAACAATGATTTGATACATTATTCGACATAACTGTCCAGGTAATTGGTTGGGAGAGGTATTACATCTACAGTGTGATTTGTAAAATTCGTCAATATCGACAACATAATTAGATTGCATCTTCATACTAATAAATACCAATAATTCTTTACTTATAACACAATAAAGAAAAATCATATCCACTTCATAAAGACTGTATGCACGGGTATGTTAGACAGGACAAGGATTTATGAATTACCGTCATCGCCAGATCATTTTATTCAGTTTTGGCCATCCACTTCCCATTCTGATTTTTATCTACATATTTATGTATCTTTTTAACTATTTATTCATTCATTTACTCATCTATTTATTTATTTATTTATTTATCTTTTTATCTATTTTATGTTTTCTATATATATTGACACCTCTTCCATCTTCGATAGTGAGGTGGAGGAAGAGGAAAAAAGAGGAGGAGGAAGAGCAAAGAAGAGAGGAGGAGGAGGAGGAGGTGGAGAGGAGGAAGAGGAATAGGAAAGAAAGAAGAGAAGGAGGAAGATGAAGAGGATAAGGCGATGAGTAGGAGAAATAGAAGAGAAAAAAGAAGAGAAGAAAGAGGAGGTGGAGGAGGAGGAGGAAAAAGAAGGGTAGGAGAAGGAAGAGGAAAAATAGGAAGAGAAAGAGTATGATGAAGAGTTAAGGTAGGAGAAGGAAAAGGGGAAGAGGAAAAAGAGAAGGAAGAGGATGATGGAGAGAAAGGTAGGAGAAGGAAAATGTAAAAGAGGAAGAGGAATCAGAAGAAGAGGAAGAGTAAAACTATGAGGAGTAGGTGGGGTAGAAGGAAGAGGAGGAGGAAAAGAGAGGAGGAAAAGGGAGGAGTAGAAGAGGAGAAAAATGAAGGCAAAAGGAGGAAGAGGAAGGTAGGAGGAGAAAGAGGTGAAAGAGGAAAAGGAGGCAGAAGAAGAGGAAGACTACGATGATGAGGCAGAAGGAAGAGGAGGAAGAGAGAAGAGTGGAAGAGGAGGAGGAGGAAGAGAGAGGAGTGGAAGATGAGGAGGAGGAAGAAATAGGACTGGAAGGTGAGGAGGAGGAAGAGAGAGGAGTAGAAGAGGAGGAGGAGGAAGAAAGAGGAGTGGAAGATAAGGAGGAAGAGACATCACAGTATCAAGCCTTGATAACATATTAATATTTGACGAAACATTTTCTTTCTCCCCCCCTCCCTCTCACCCCCCCTTCGGAAAAAAACTTTTGATATTAAAGCTGGAGTTAGTTTTTTGACAATACATTTCCCTCCATTTTTTCCCAAAAAATTTGGAAATCAGCGTTTGTACCGATTCTTTTTTTTTTCAAAACGTAATCTTTTGTCTGAAATTTCAATATTATCAAAGCCATCGTTCTCAAAATTGAATTAATCACGATGCACCAGCCGGCCCGGACAATAGAAAGTTGATGCTGACATGATTAGTGTCCTATGCATTAAGAAGTAATATTCATATATGTAATTACGCCGAGGGGAGGGACGGTAGAAGGGATGCACGCACACGCACACACACACATACACACACACACATACACACACACATGTACACACGTACACACACACACGTGTACACACGTACACACACATACACACATTCTCTCTATCTCTCCCTCTATCTCTCTCTCTCTCTCACACACACACACATACATAAACACACACACACACACACACACACACTCAAGTTCACCAAATGGAGTATATAGGACTGTATAGGCTAAAAGAAATGTATATATATATATGTGTGTGTGTGTGTGTGTGCCCGCGCGTATGTGTAAATAACCTTTCCGTCCGTCGCCCCGGGAATCGAACCGAGACCCAGCTTGATGCCAAGCCGTCACTTTCCCAATTACGCTATAGGAGGAGCTCCTTCTATAGCGTAATTGGTAAGGAGACGCCTTGGCATCAACCTGGGTCTCGGTTCGATTATCGGGGCGACGGCACGAAAGATTATTTGTATGACCTCACTGATACTAACGAATCAATTTAGGTATATATATATATATATACATATATATATATATATATATATATATATATATATATATATATATATATATGTGTGTGTGTGTGTGTGTGTGTGTGTGTGTGTGTGTGTGTGTGTGTGTGTGTATACGTCTATCAATCAATCAATCAATCAATTGATAGATGAAATAAATGTAAATTACTGCCATATCCTGTGAGACAAAACGTCTATCAATCAATCAATCAATTGATAGATGAAATAAATGTAAATTACTGCCATATCCCGTGAGACAAAACATACGCATACAATTACACACAAACCCAAAGATGATCATAAATCTCACGAGATTTCTAGCACGGCACCCATACGGACCAGAACCACGATTTTATCTAATTTTCGTTTATCTATTCATTTATTTATTCATTTACCTAATTTACCTTTCTTTTTGACCAGGCTCTGATCGGGAAAGTATGTTGACCACATTTCATTGAACACAACGTCTTCTGTGTTAATATTTGGTGTGAGATTATCTCCAATGAATTACTTGTTATTGGTGGCAGCGAGTCACGATACATATCTCCATGACTATTCAGCTGGTAGATATTTCTGTTTGTGTCATTATGACATTTGGAAATAAACTCTCCTGCTGGGATTCGAACCCTCGCCTGAGCGGCTTGCTTCTTATAAAACGAAGGGTCAGGATGGCGTGACGGTACGGTCTTCGTCTTATAAGAAGCAAGCCGCTCAGTCGAGGGTTCGAATCCCAGTAGGAGATGTTTATTTCCATATTCCTGTTCGTTTGCTGCTTCCTGACTCTTCATCAATTTCGTCTCCTGACATTCCTCCGCTCCTAAAAATAGAAATGGAGGATACCTTTCTATTCCCATCCATCTTCCATCCCATTCCTCCCTATTATTTCTTGTTCCTTATCATCTATTATCTCCTTCCCTATCACCCCCCTTATCCTCATCCATATACCATTTGTCATCCCGCTCTCTTCTCAAAAAACTTCGTTCGTTATATCCTCAGTTTTCGTTTTGCTTCGTCCTTTCCCGGAATTGTTCATCTATCAGGGATGCACGCGCGAGCACACACACACACACGCATGTATGCACACACATGCATGTGCACACACTCTGTCTCACACACACACACACACACACACATATATATATATATATATATATATATATATATATATATATATATATATAATACTAATGATGTAACACACTAGCACATATATACATACACATATACGACTATACACACACTACATAACATGATACTTGTAAACAGTTTGTAAACCAATTCGTTCCAATTTCCCTATTACCTCCATTTCCCCTCCCCCCCCTTACCTCTCCAACAAGGCTCCCCTACTTCTGACTCTCCCCCCATTATCCCCCACACCCCCTCTCCAACCCCCCCCTCCTCCTTTCTCTCCTCCAGCGGCCTCATCGGGGAGCCTGTTTCGGCCCCAACGGCGCCAAAAAACTCGCCAACTTGGGGCGGAAAAACCGCCGCGCGAGGAGCCATTCTTCCTGCGGGGCTGATTAGCCTGGCGTGGAAATTGCTTGCGTCCACGCAGGCGTATATGGTTACGTGCGTGTGCGTGCGTGTGTGTGTGTGTGTGTGTGTGTGTGTGTGTGTGTGTGTGTGTGTGTGTGTGTGCATGTGTGTGTGTGCATGTGTGTGTTGTTTATGTGTGTGTGGTTACGTGCGTGTGCGTGCGTGCGTGTGTGTGTGTGTGTGTGTGTGTGTGTGTGTGCATGTGTGTGTGTGCATGTGTGTGTTGTTTATGTGTGTGTGGTTACGTGCGTGTGCGTGTGTGTGTGTGTATGTGTGTGTGTGTGTGTGTGTGTGTGTGTGTGTGTGTGTGTGTGTGCATGTGTGTGATTGTGTGTGTTTATGTGTGTGTGTGTGTGTGTGTGTGTGTGTGTGTGTGTGTGTGTGTGTGTGTGTGTGTGAGATTCACCATGGTCTTGGACCACGTGTTGGACTCGTGATCGACAGCTATTTCCCTCCCGGAAGTGTGTGTATATGCGTGTGTGAATATATATGTGAGCGTGTGTGTGTGTGTGTGTGTGTGTGTGTGTGTGTGTGTGTGTGTGTGTGTGTGTATGTGTGTATGTGTGTCTATGTGTGTGTGTGTGTGTGTGTGTGTTTTTATGTGCGTGTCTGCGTGTGTACGTACCATTAAATGCATTGACAGGAATGAGTAAATTTCGACACAAATCACCTCAGTCGCAGATCACAAAATTCGCGGATTGCAAAGCAAAAAAATAAATCAATAAAAAATAATAAAAATAATAAATAGATAAATAGATAAATGAATAAATAAAATATTAAACCAATCTATTGACATAAAAACAAAACAAAATTAATATAAACCCCTGCACTTACAAAACCCTAAACTCTTCGAATTTTATCTTCTTTATTTCGATCTATCTTTTCAGTTCATTTCCTCATGAAAATTCCTCTTCTACTTACGATTCCGACAACACGATTTATATAGAAAAGAAAAAACATTCTAGAATAATTTCCATGCGCACTCGGACTGTTCTAGGAAGTAATAATCAGATGGTGTCATTTGTAGCTATTACTCAGCGTGTCAGGTCGCCACGATCTGGGTCGGACTTAATCCAACAAAATGGAGAAATGTTTGGCTTCTCGCTTCGTATGTATATAGAATACTTCGTATCGCATTTACAAAAATAGGCATGACAATTGTGGTATTATGGCACAATAATGATAATAATAATAATGATAACGATAATAATAATACAATAATGATAATAATGATAATGATAATAATAATAATAATAATAATAATGATAATAATAATAATAATAATAATAATAATAATAATAATAACAATAATAATAACAATAATAATAATATTATTATTATTATCATCATCAATTATAATGCATACATATACCAAAGGCTTTTCCACCTTATAAAGGAGGTAGCCAAAAAACAAAGGCATAAAAATAATTTCCACAAATTCCATCCCCATTACACTCCACCCATTCCATCCCCATCACACTCCACTCCCCTCCACCTTCTTCCCTCTCTCTTATATTGGCACCTCTTGGATGACGGGTCATCCCTGCATCTCGCCCACTGCCCTGGGTTAGAAATAGTGTCTCAAGACACAGCACATCCACAGCAAGGCCGCTTCATTCAATCGGCGCCCCCCCCCCTTTTCCGTCCCCTCATGCAGAAAAGGAGATGGGGAGAAATCCCTTCGGGCTGCGTCAATCTATTTTTCATACATACTCCCTCCCCCCCCCACCCATTCCCCCTCATGCATTCTACATTCACCCCTATCTTCTGTCCTCTCCCGTCCTTCCTCAACAGACATTCCCCTCTTTCCCAATGCCCCTTTTACCCCATCCATCCATCTCATCTTAGGTCGACCCCTCATAACAATGATAATGATAATAATAATGGTAATAATAATAATGATAACAATAATAACAATAACAATAATGCTAATACCTTCCTTACAAAAGAAAAAAGAATGCTCTTTATCTTTCCTTACAAAAATCTACTCTTTCTACTGCCAACGTCAACTACTTCAAAATACAAAACATCGGACGATCCATTTTTTCCCCAACTGCACGAGAGATGATGAATATATCGTTTGCCAAAACTGGCGGAAAAGAGAGAGAGAGAGAGAGAGAGAGAGAGAGAGAGAGAGAGAGAGAGAGAGAGAGAGAGAGAGAGAGAGAGAGAGAGAGAGAGAGAGAGAGACGAGGCGGTGGAGTTGGAGGTGTGAGAAGGGTTGGAGGTGGAAGTGGGGGAGGTGGAAGTGGGCGAGATGGAAGTGGGGGAGGTGGAAGTGGGGAAGGTGGAAGTGGGGGAACGAAGTGACCAAACGCTGGGTTTCACCAGCCAGATACCCCCGTCAATAATAGACCTCACAGTCGCCCATTTATATTTACATATAAACAATCACGCCAACAAATATTCAATTATAGACTAATCAGCTTCAACTCTCACGTTCTCTCTCTCTCTCTCTCTCTCTCTCTCGCCCTTTCCCCGTCCTTCCCTCCATGCCTTTCTCCCCCCACACCCTTACCCCCCACCTACCACCAGCACCCTTCTCTCTCTCTCTCTCTCTCTCTTCCTCCTCTTGTCACCCATTTCCCTATCGATCTCTTTCGTCCATTCTCTTTATGTCCTCACGGATGCTCTCAGAGTGGAAACCAATTTTGTTCTCTACTTTTCTTTTAAACCTCCTATTTCAACCTTCTCCACACCTCACACCTCTTATCCTCACTCCTGTAACTCCCTTACACTCCCCCTCACCCTCCAACTCCCTCCTTCTACTCCCATCTCTCTTTATTTTCCTTTTCCTCATATATTTTCCCATTTCTCCTCTGCCTCTTCCTCCCTCTCTTTCCCTTCTTCCTCTCTCTCACCCTTCTCTCTTATCACTCTTTTCCCTTCACTTCCCCTTCTTTTGCGTATTTCTTCTCTTCCATTTTCTGGCCTTCCCCATCTTCTTCCTCTCTACCTCTTCCCTTCTTCTTTTACTTTCTCTTCCTCCTTCTTCTTCTTCTTCTTCTTCTTCATCCCTGTCGCAACCGATCTAGCACTTCCATACCCATACGAGCCTCTTCTCTTCTCTCCTCTTCTCTCTTCTCTTCTGCTCTCGTATTTCTTCCTTCATCAAACTGGCGTTTTGCTCTCTTTTTCCTCCTGTATCTCTCGCTTTTATTCTCTTTCCTTTCTTCTTCTCTTTACTTTCTCTTTCGTCTCTCTATTTTTCTTTTGACTGTCTCATTCTTTGTCTGTCTACATATCTAACTACTTTGTTATTTACTTATTTATTTTGTTATTGTTGTTGTTGTTGTTGTTGTTGTTGTTGTTGTTGTTGTTGTTGTTGTTGTTGTTGTTGTTGTTGTTGTTGTTGTTGTTGTTGTTGTTGTTGTTGTTGTTGTTGTTGTTGTTGTTGTTCTTCTTCTTCTTCTTCTTCTTCTTCTTCTTCTTCTTCTTCTTCTTCTTCTTCTTCTTCTTCTTCTTCTTCTTCTTCTTCTTCTTCTTCTTCTTCTTCTTCTTCTTCTTCTTCTCCTTCTTCTTCTTCTGCATTCTTTCTACGTCATTCTACCGTCTTCTTCCTCTTCCTCCTTTTCCTTACTCTTTCCCTTAATCTTCCTTTTCTTTTTCCTTCTTTTTCTCATCTTTAACTTTCTTTCCTCTTCTTTTTTTCTCCTACCTCCTCTTAATCCTCTTTTTCCTATTATATATTTTCCTCCTTCTTCGCCTCTTCTCTGTTTTCTTCCTCTTCCTTTTCTTCGTCCTTCCTTTCTCCTCCCTCTTCCTCTTTATCCTCCCTTCCTCTTCCCTATTTTCCTCCTTCTCTTCCCTATTTTCCTCCTTTTCTCTCCCCTCTTTTCTTTCACACACCTTTTATCTTCCTTTCCGCTTCACTCTTTTCTTCTTCCTCTTCCTCCTCCTCGTCCTCTTCTGTCTCCCCTAATCCTCTTCCCTCTTTTCCTCCACCTACTCTTTATCCCCTTTTCCGTTTCACTCTTTTCCTCCTCCTCCTCCTCTTCTTCTGTCTCCTCTATTCCTCTTCCCTCTTTTCTATTACCTCCTCCTCCTCTTATGTCTTCTCTATTCCTCTTCCCTTTTTTCCTCTACCTCCTCCTCCTACTCCTCCTCCTCCTCTTCCTCTGTCTCCTCTATTCCTCTGCCCTCTTTTCCTCTACCTCCTTCTACTCCTCCTCTTCTGTCTCCTCTATTCCTCTCCCCTCTTTTTCCTCTACCTCCTCCTCTTCTTCTTCTGTCTTCTCTATTCCTCTCCCCTCTTTTTCCTCTACCTCATCCTCCTCTTCTTCTGTCTCCTCTATTCCTCTCCCCTCTTTTTCCTCCACCTACTCTTTATCCTCTTTTCCTCATCTGTCTCTCTTGTTTCGACCCACCACGAGCGGGCAACAATTACCTTCCTCCCATATCACACAACAATGAAAAATCATCACGACACAAAATTGACGTTTACTTGAAACCGAATAGGTTAATGGTGGCGCTGGGGAGACACGTGGACGTGTAACGGCGTGTAACGGTGTGTGACGGCGTGTAACGGTGTGAAACTGCGTGCAACGACATGTAACGGTGTGTGACTGTGTGTAACGGCTTGTAATGGCGCGCGATGGCGTGTAACGGTATGTAATAGCATGTAACTGCGTGTAACTATGTGTAACGGTGTGTAACGGCGCGTGATGGCGTGTAATGGCATGTGACGGCGTGTAACGGCATGTGACGGCGTGTAACTGTGTGTAACGGCGTGTAACGGCGTGTAGTGGCACGAAACAGACCTAGACTGACACGGACGGGGCTTGGGAGTGAAAGGGACGTTGGGGGGAAGGTACTAAGTCTGGGGAATAGAACGTTGTCTGGGGATTCAGGAAATCACCAGAATTTATCTGGGGAAGGGAGAAAGGAGTATTGAGGATTTTTGTAATCGGTAACCAGCGTTTCTGTCCTTTAGGACAAAAGAGCACAGCAGAGGGAAGAGACGAAGGAGAAAGAGTAAAAGACGAAAGTGATTGGTGATGAGTTTGACAGAAAAGAGGACACAGCAGAAGACAAGAAGAAAAAGAGGAAAATAAAACGGAGAGAGGAAAGGAGAGGGAAGAAGAGCAAAGAAGAAGAGAATAAAAAGAGGTGAAGAAGCAAATAAGAGACAAAAACAGAAGGAACAGAGGGAGAAATGACCAATTAAGGAGAGAGATAGACGTAAGGAAACGGATAACAGATTCTGTTTACAAAATTATGTTTTTTTTGAACAACAGAACGTGAGAGAGGTGAAAGAGTGGGCGAGGGTAATACAGTCAAGGTCATCATATTAAGACACCAGGCCAGGACTCATGGTAATGGGTTTAAATTGAATGAAATTATGTTTAAGAAGAAAATAGGCACGAATTGGTTTACCGATGGAATTGCTAACGAATGGATTAGACTTAGTAACTATATAGTGATCGCTGAAACAATGATTGGTTGTTTTAAGAGAAACTGAAATAACTTTATGGATGGGGATGACAGACGGTAATGGACACGAACTGCCTAGTGCAGGTCTTATGGTCTCTTGCAGTCTCCTTCATTCTCATGAGAGAGAGGGAGAGACAGAGAGATAGAGAGAGAGAGAGAGAGAGAGAGAGAGAGAGAGAGAGAGAGAGAGAGAGAGAGAGAGAGAGAGAGAGAGAGAGAGGGGGGGGGGAGAAAGAGTGTTAGAGAGAGAGAGAGAGAGAGAGAAAGAGAGTATGTGTGAAGGTGGCAAAGGAAAGATATACGCAAGTAATTAGGGGGCAAGTAGGGAAACGCCGAGGTGACACATGTGATATGACACTGCCCCCCCCCCTGGGGTCCCCAGTGCCACCTGGGACCAGCTGAGCCAACTGGGGCCCGGGGGCACTCCGCTGATCTCTCTCTCTCTCTCTCTCACAAACACACACACACACACACACACACACACACACACACACACACACACACACACACACTCACTCTCTATCTATCTACTCTTTTTCTTTCTCTCACTGTCTCTCTCTCTCATTCTCTCTATATCTCTCATTCTTCCCCTCCCTGCCTCTCTTTTTTCTCACAATCTCTCTGTCTTTCTAACTCTCTCTCTCCCTCTGTCTCTCTCCCTCTGTCTCTAACTCTAACTCTATCTCTCATTCTTCCCCTCCCTGCCTCTCTGTCTCTCTTTTTTCTCACAATCTCTCTGTCTTTCTAACTCTCTCTCTCTCTCTATCTTTCTCTCTATATCTCTCATTCTTCCCCTCCCTGCCTCTCTGTCTCTCTTTTTTCTCACAATCTCTCTGTCTTTCTAACTCTCTCTCCCCCTCTGTCTCTAACTCTCTCTTTCTCTATCTCTCATTTTTCCCCTCCCTGCCTCTTTCTGTCTCTCTTTTTCTCTCTCATTCTCTCTATTTTTCTAACTCTCTCTCTCTTTGTTTCTCTCTCTTTCTTTCTATATCTCTCATCCTTCTCCTCCCTGCCTCTCTCTGTCTTTTTCTCCCTTTTTCTCTGTTTTTCTATCTCTCTCTCTGTCCTTCCCTGTCTCTCTCTCTCTCTCTCTCTCTCTCTCTCTCTCTCTCTCTCTCTCTCTCTCTCTCATCTTTTTCCAGTTCCAGGAAATCGAACCTCTCCACTACGGAGGTGGTGCCACAGAGGTGAATAGAATCGCCTGACGGCAGACGACTCAACATAAGTAAAAGTTCCACCAGATAAGAGAAAGGAGTCAGGTCTGTCATATACGACTTTGAGTCGTATTACGTCATAAATATTATTTTTAGGACCTAAACAGACCTGCCAAGTAATGTCGTAACACATTAGTAAATACACTAAAAACCCACTGTTTATTAGATTAAGAAAGGAAATAACGATTTCCGTATATTTCGATGACTGGCTGTGATCCTCTTCAGCGGAATACGAATACGCATTCCTTTCTTTTCTTAATCCAATCAACAGTGGGTTTTTAGGACATAAACAGACCTTTTCTATAGACGAATAAAATAAACTCTGGACTACCCGAAGTAATTTTAATCCTACGTTTCGAACCCTGTCCGGGGTTCGTCGTCAGGGATATACAGAGATAACAAAGGGAATGAATATAAAGGGGCTATCTTTGTATATAAGGATTACAAAGGCGGAGCATGCCGACAGGAGACCTTTTGGTCCATAACTAGGTCGGATGCGAACAATATATAATAATGATTTATAAATAAATAATATAGATAATAATAAATAGAATAAATAAGTAAATGCATAGGTATGGTTAAATAGTAAACAAAAAGGTAAATAGTAAATAATGATAGACAGATAACTAATAATAAATGAAAATCAACCAAATGACAATAAACAAACAGACAAATAATAACAAACAAATACACGAATAATATGAAATAAATGGCAGTCAGGGTTCGAAACGCAGTAATAAACTTCAAACGACGAGTCCAGCGTTTACTTTCTTCGTCTATACAATGGATCCTGGACTCCAGCTCTTCACGAATATGGACCTATTCGTATCGTGAATATTCCGCGCAAACAAATTAACTTGCATCAGTCGTCAGCCACTGTGGTACCCAGAAATGAACCGCTTACGACCGTTTGCCTTCAACAGTATCGCTGTTTTGAGCCTTAGCTGGATGGCTCAATTTCGTTCTGGGATCTATCCATATATTGAATAAAATCGTCTATTCTTAGCCTGAACAAAGTTTGTAAAGAGCATCACTTTTTTTTTTCTTTCTTTCTTTTTTTTAAACCCAGCTGAAGCGAAGAGTATACTGGTCGGATATACTATTGAGGTCATCCGAATCTAACCCCTGATATATCACAGTGACGCAAATATATCGTACCCTGCTGGACTATTTGATATATTACTGTATACAGTAGTGATTTATTTTCATGTTTTGTTTATTTCTTTATTTCATTTTTTTTTATCTATTTATTTATTGACAGGAAACAGAATTGTGTAGCAACAACAGATGAACTTTGACAATTATGTCGTCCAGTGGGTCGGCTCCAAATGTCCGAGATAGAACTCTATCCTGGCAATCTTGTAGACACTGAAAGTATTTTGTGAGTAAGTATATTCTTCACAAAATCACGGGGTAGTAATGACTTACTAAATCTACTCAGAGACAACGCGCATTTTCATACACTCGAGCATACAACTGCAAACGGACACACATATGTACACATCAACAAAATTTACCAAGTAAATGTAGATGCAAATACTTCTTTCTATTGGTTAATCACTGAAAATAAGAAATCCTCAATACTCGCAACGAAAACATCTTCTGAAGGCAGCCAATGAAGTTGGTGAAACTGTGGTATCTAATGATAGGAAGTTTTTGCTCGAGTTAGCGACTGCTCTAGAGGGTCAAGAAGTTGGTCGAGATGGTCAGGACATCAAAATAATATTATCTGTTGAGGATAGAATAAATGAACAAATAAATATTAAAAGTTGCTTTACCTGTTCAGTCGTTAGACCTGGGATTCGCTGGGCAGTTTACAAGGGTACTGAGATGACCAGCGAAAGTTAACTTAAATACTTAAATCTGGATGTGTAGTATCACTGTATATTGCCCTTTATATTAAAGCTTAACTGATGAATAAAGTCATTACAATATGAACCATTTAATAGCCATTGCGGTGCCATTTGGTGTTTGATTAGTCTTAATATACTACCGTTCTATATTCTGTGTCGGGTTAATGGAGGTACGGGTCGATGGTCTGAGGACTCACGGGGTACGTAGAAAATGGGAAAAGGGTTGAGAACCTCTACGCTAGACCGAGGTAAGTCTTAACTCTAAATTGAGGAGGTGCCCTCAGATTTTATTGAAGTTATCTAGCGCCAGCCATCTATGTACTAATAAAAGAATCCCTGTTGATATCGATATATATCGGACCGAAAATAGGAAATTCCTCAAGGGGACACGTCCCCTCCGACCCCTGATTGGTCGAGAGCGGTGACGTCACGGCAACGGGGACGACTGATTGGCCGAGAGCGGTGACGTCACGGCAACGGAGACGACTGATTGACTGAGAGTGGGACATCCGCGAACACCGGGGGAAGCCTCTGGAAACTCCTGAGGAGCCCCTTGGGAGCCCCTTGGGAGCCCTTGAATAGTCTGAGGGGAATCTCTAGGACTCTTTTAGCGAAGCGAGCTCTCCCGAAGGTCCGAGCCCCCGCGAAGCGGGGTCGGGGGCAGCCCGTTGCTCGTATATAATAAAAGAGGAGTCAAACACACTAACTACCTTTGCTCAATTGTTCACAACATCCTTGTCATGACTGGCGCCAAGCGAATTAATTCAATGTAGGGGGAGCCCAACAGCGCATCTAAAGACCAAAAGGTCACTGGGCCTGGAGGGATGGGCTTGATCTCTTCACATTTCGCTAAATATTAAATTCTCCTAAACTCACGATTTTTCTTCTTTGGATTACTTTCATCCAGAATGTACAGTTGCTCAAAAATGAACCTGTGCACTTTTGTCGGCTGAAAGACCTCAGGGAGGACTTTGTGTCGATGGTTTGATGACCATCTCCCCCTCCCCAACCCCATCCTACCAAGGAAGGCTTCTGATTGGCTGTGTTGAAATTGTTGTCCAACACGTCAAAGGAGAGAGTGTCTTCTGATTGGTCGCAGGTATTTCATGTAGAGGACCTTAGTGCATAGTGACTTTACGTAACCCGAACAAGGTCTAAACAAGAACAAGTCACTTCACATCGCAAAGAAATCAAGCGATATGACGTCATGAGGAGGCACAGGAATCAGCTGACAGGAGATGTA
>NC_134778.1:62049802-62052302 GCF_046742065.1 Oratosquilla oratoria | reverse complement strand
GGGAGGCTAGGACGGTGCCCCTCACAGGATTTTGCAGCGTTGAATTTAATGAACCATAATGCCCTTTGTTCAATTTCACCGGTGGCAGGGTTCAAACCTCCATCCCCTAGACCTTTACCGGAAATATTACAAAGGATTACAAAGAAGGAGCATGCCGACAGGAGACCTTTTGGTCCATAACTAGGTCGGATGCGAAATTATAATAATGTGAAATAAATAAAAGAAAAATAAATATAAATTATAATAATATAAATGATAATGAATAAAATAAATAAATGCATAGGTATAGCTAAATAATAAACAAACAGGTAAATAGTAAATGATAATAAATTGACAGATAAATAATAGTAAATAAAAGTCAAGCAAATAATAATAAACAAATAACAACAAACAAACAATATAAAATAAATGGGAGCCATTATATCATCTTGCTTAGGTGTTTATCTAAACGAATCTTAAAGCTTCAGACTGAACTACATTGCATTGCCACTGCAGGAAGTTTGTTCCATTCATTACCTACACGGTTGGCAAAGTTGTTTCTACCCACTTCCAAATTAAATCTATTGCCTGCCAGTTTGAGACCATTACTTCTTGTCGAATTCTCATTCACTGTGAAAAATTTTGTCACCCTAACCTGCTCGGCCAGTGAGTTTGCATGAGACACAATAAGACAAATAAACATGTTCTTCATCAGATTCCAAGACGGCACTCCAGCAAGTGTTGAGGAATTTATTTGCCCAGATGTACAGCCGCCCCCATGAGAGCGATAACGCATTTCAGGGAACTGTGTATCTCAGTTGTTGATATACGTCGTGAAAGAGTTGTCAGCGATGAAAGATTTGTCTGCGATCTGGCGGATTTGTGACGTAAATGTTCGACGTAAGAAATCAGCTTGCTACACACTGTGCTTCCTCAGTTGGTGACAGGTGAGCGAAATTGGTCAATTGGTGAACGAAACTTAACGGATGAATGAAGGGTTCATGTTACAGGGAGAGTGAATGATTTCATTTATTCAGATATTTATATTCTTTTCTTTTACTATACTGAAAAAAGATCCGTTTTCGCAGTATATTAATTTTCATTGCTCTTAATGCCAGTGGAGCCGATTTTATTTTCCACCAAAATTATTCACTTATCTAATTATTTTTCCTTTTATTTCAAAGTAGCAGAATATTCCCCCAAATTTGCGGTAATATTACGATATGGCAGAGCCCAAAGGAGTAAATGATGAATTTGTAAATGGCAAAGTCAGGGATCTGCCAAGGGCAACCGCTCAAGTGAAATATATTTACTATTTCAAATTTAGCTATTTTTCCCCTTGCTGGATCTAGGAGTCTACACACATTTAATGCACTCCCGACTGCCCAGCGATTATTTACATCAATCTACACGAAATCTGACAATATTAGGGAGATCTGAACCCGTTTCTAATCGACCAAGGGTTAGATTATATGAGTTTCTTGTAATGATATTCTGCATTTTCTATTCGAGTATTTATTTTTTTGTGAGTTTAAAAGAGACATCGTTGTCTCCGAAGCCCTATCATTCCTGCAGACTTGGCAACTGATGTGGAAATAACACGTGACTCATTGTATTTAGCGTTAAGGTGTGGAGGGGAAGGGAGTATGTAGGGGATGGAATGGGTGGGAGTGGTTTCTGTGCCTTTTTCTTTTTGGCTACCCCCTGTGTAAGGGGGAAAAGAGGCTTTGGTATATGTATGCGTATATTATATATCATATATTATATATTACTTATCATATATTATATATATATATTATTTATTATAATGTAATACATTATATATTATATATTATACATTATATATCACATATGTTACATACTATATAACGTTATGGCAGTTATACAGTTGGGTACAAAATCCAAACATGTTATCTAGAAAAAAATCGATTTAGGTTTCTACATGCTTCTAATTGAGTCATCTTGTAACAGTGGCGGCGGCGGCGGCGGTGGTGGTGGTGGTGAACATATGCAAAAATCAACTGGGTGGAGTAAGTGTGCATAAAAAGAATGGTGGGTATGTTTATGTATATGCATATGTATATAGGTATATGTATATGCATATGTATTTATATGTGTATGTACATATATGTATGTATGTATGTATATGTGTGTGTGTGTGTGTGTATGTATATATGAAAGTATCTATATATGCATGTGTTTGTGTGTGTGCGTATGTGCACGTGTGTGTGAATATATATATATACATATATATATATATATATATATATATATGTGTGTGTGTGTGTGTGTGTGTGTGTGTGTGTGTGTGTGTGTGTGTGTGTGTGTGTGTGTGTGTGTGTGTGTGTGTGTGTGTGTGTGTGTGTGTGTGTGTGTGTGCGCAATGGTGGGAAATGGGAGGGCACAAGGGGAATTAGCGGAGAACGTGTTGGTAGGTCAACAGATAGGTAGGTAAGCCACAGGTAGGCAGGCAGGAAGGTCATTAATAGGTGGGTAAATAGATAGGTAGGCACATAGGTAG
>NC_134778.1:62037302-62044802 GCF_046742065.1 Oratosquilla oratoria | reverse complement strand
ACGTAATATAGCCGGGATATATGTACAAATCCTCTATATAATATAGAATATATGTACTCAAATCTTTTATCATATGGTTGAGAATGCATATGAAGGGAATTTTATAATATTAAAAAAAAATTACCTAAGCATGTTTATAATATGGTTTGAATATATGTACCTAGGCAGTTTTATATGGTTAAAAAATATGTACCTAGGCAAGTTTATAACATGGTCGGAAAATATGTAACAAGGTAATTGTATAACATGGTTAAAATATATGTACCTAGGCAAGTTTATATGTTTAGAATATATGTAACAAGGCAATTGTATAATATGGTTGGAAAATATGTAACTAGGCAAGTTTATAATATGGTTGGAATATATGTAACAAGGTAAATGTATAACATGGTTGAAATATATGTATTTAGGCAACTTTATGATATGGTTGGAATATATGTACCTAGGTAAGCTTATGATTTGGTTGGAGAATGTGTTGAAAGGAATGTTTATAATATGGCTGGAAATATGTAACAAGGCAATTGTATAATATGGTTGGAAAATATGTACCTAGACAAGTTAATACATGGTTGGAAAATATGTAACAAGGTAATTTTATAACATTGTTGAAATATATGTACCTAGGCAAGTTTATAATGTGGTTGGAAGTATGTAACAAAGCAATTGTATAATATGGTTGGAATATATGTACCTAGGCAAGTTAATAACATGGTTGGAAAATATGTGACAAGGTAATTGTATAACATTGTTGAAAAATATATACTGAGGCTTTACATGATTGGATCACGTGCACCGCTCCACCGAAGACCAGCAACGGGGTCTCGATCGAGTCAGTACGTTCATGGCTGGGGTCCGTCCCTCACACGAAAGTGATCGCGTGGTCCTTGACAGAATAAAGTATGCAGAGTACGGCACGGGGATGAAAGGACAAAAGAATTATGATCATAATCAACGAGATGAGGCGACGTTGAGGTGATTCGAGAAAGAAAAAAAAAAAGAAAAAAAATATATGACACGCGTGGCGGGGGGTGGGTCCTTATAAAGGAATACCGCCCTCCCCCCCAATAAAAAGGGGGGAGGATGAGATGTAGCGAGATTGAGGTGATTCTAGAAGAAGAAAAATAAGAGAGAATTTGACTTGTTTGCCCCTTATAAGGACCTCCCCCCCCCAAAAAAAAAGAAAAAAGAAAAAAAGAGATGAGGCGAGATTGAGGTGATTCGAGAAAAAAAAGGAATTTGACTTGCCTTCCCCTTATAAGGACACCCTGCCCCCCCACCCACCAAAAAAAAAATGAGGCGATATTGAGGTGATTCGAGAAAAAAAAGGAATTTGACTTGCCTTCCCCTTATAAGGACACCCTGCCCCCCCCCCCCTCAAAAAATGGGGGCGGGGGAGGGGAGAAGAGAGAGAGAGAGATGAGGTCATTTGAGAAGAAAAAAGAGAGACTCTCACTTGCACGTCTCTTATAAAGACCCCCCTCCCCCCCCAAAAAAAATGGGGGGGGGGAGGAGAGAGAGAGATGAGGCGAGCATTACCGGACGTAATCCGGGGACAGACGAGGCTTAACGACTCCAGCTACGAGATGGTAACGAGTTTAATACCGGGGAAGGCCGGGTGGGGGGATGGGGGGGGAGGTACGTAAGTGAGAGAGAAAATTGGCGGTGTGGGGGGTGGGGAGCTAGTGGCAAAGTCTTTAACGAGGGCAGCCCGTCCCCTGTAAGATGGGTGGGGGAGGGGGGAAGGGGGTGTCGTTGGGAGGGGAGGGTTCCGAGTAGGGGGCGAGGTTTGGGGGGAAATGATGGGGGGGATGAGGTAGTGGGACAACAGAAGTCCATAAGTGCAGGAGACATTAGCCGTTTATACAAGAGTCTCCGCCTCGCTCAGCTGAATAAAATCACGTGGAACTGACCAGAATGAAATATTCCTAGTGTAACGCCAATGCTGTGATCCCACTCGCCAATGGCTAGTGATTTTATTCAGCTGAGGACTGTGTATCGTGGTGAAGGTGATAAAATGATGAGGGGACGGAGAGAGATAGGCGCGTCATGGCGTGGCGCGGGAGCCGGACACCTAAGCTCCGAAGTATTGAGAAGCGGTAAAAATGTCTCATTAACATAGTTTTCCGTGGACGGGAAGGGGGGAAAGGAGAGAAGAAAGGGGAGAGGTGGGGGTGGGGGGAGAGGGGGAAGGGAGGGAAATAGAGGAGTTTAGTTGACGAAGCGAAAAGGAGGTCGAGTGTGAGAACAAAGGAAGAGGAGACGGATGTTAAGAAATTCTGTTTTATGGCAGATAATGTGGGAGGATTTGTTGTTGTGTAAGAGGCAATGGCGTGGGTAAAACGACTACGACATAGCTATACTGTATATCGTTAAAGAACTAAAGATACTTATGTGGTTTAACGTATAATCTGAACACGATAACCCATCCCCTCTCTTGCCTCTCCCCCCCCCAAAAAAAAAAAAAATGGATAAAGACTATCATAAAGGAAGATTGCCTCACATCAAAGAATGTATAGAATCATAGAATGAATAAATAGACAGACATAAATAAACAGATAAATAGATTAATGATTAAATAGACAAATAAATGAATAAATGAATAGATAAATAAATTAATGAATAGAAAAATAATATAATTTGATTATTCGATTAATTAATAAACAAATATAAAAATGAATAAGTAAATAGTTGAATAAATTGATCAACAGATGAACAGATGAAACAGATGAAAAAATATTAAGGATAATCTCACATCAAAACTGTAACTTCACAATACATCTTGACAAACATTAACCAGCACAGTCCTAGACGTATCTTAAAGATCCCCTGACACAAAGATCATATAAAGACAACTTCACCACAATATCAGTATCACCACTGTCACTGTCACTGTCGTCGTCTTCGTCTTCATCGTGGTCGTCGTCGTGGTCGTCGTCATCATCATCATCATCGCCATCATCATCATCATCACCGCCATCATCATCATCATCGCCATCATCATCATCATCATCATCATCATCATCATCATCATCATCATCACCATCAATCATCACCATCATCATCATCACCATCATCATCATCATCATCATCATCACCACCACTATCGTCATCATCACAACTATCACCCAATCTCTCGTTCGGGTCCTTTCTCTTTGATACAACAAGCCCAAGAAATGACTTTGAAGATCTGTTTTAGAAGAATTGTCGATAATCATCGACATCTCTATACAGCAACCATTGTCGGTGTCTATAAATGGAAAAAGGGAAGAAAGCCTTCATAGAAAACGGATACTAGGATAATCTATAGAATAGCTTTGGAACTCGACTGTGTTGGAGCGCTATATAAACTAATATTTAGTATTTCGTCAGCGAATTACCAGCGCTTCTATCCTTAAGTGAAATAATTCTAAGAGAATGTGAGGTCAGAGACGAGGAAATGGAGAGAGTTAGAGTTAGAATGGATGGCTTAATCTATTTTTTTTTTTTTTTAGATTAACCTCTGAAAAAAAAATGAGTCGTGACTTTAGTTCGTAACGATGTAATTTAAGTCCATAAAACATGATAGACAAATATTATATATATATATATATATATATATATATATATATATATATACATATATATATATATATATATACATACACATATATATATATACATATATATATATATATATATATATGTATATATATATATATATATATATTACCCCATGCGGAGACATATAAACTACCTGTACGAAGAGAGTATATATATATATATATATATATATATATATATATATATATATATATATATATATATATATATGTATATGAAGATTAAAAAAAAATCAAATTATATTACGATTGCGTTCATCTGAGCGCAGGCCCACATAGACTGAACGAGTCTGACGTGGACTATACAGAGAAAAATTGGCACAGACTGAATCGGAACCATCAGAGACTAAATGGAAGAGGTGGCCTAAATGGAACTGAGGGTAGCACACAGACTGAATGGAAAAGTTGAATTGATTGGAATCAATGGATGGGATTGAGGGACACAAGTAGTCGGACAAGTCCCACGATAAAAGTATTGCAATTCACATTTATTCAATTATTCATTTATTCAATTCTTTATCTATTTATTTATCTATTCGTTTATATATCTATTTGTTTTATTCATTCATTTATTAATCTATTTATTTGTTTATCAATTTATTTATTTATATATTTATCATTAATTCATTTGTTTATTTATTCAATTATTTATTAATTTATCTGTTCGTTTATTTATTTATTTTGTTCATTCATTTATCAACTTATTTATTCGGTTATTAATTTATTTATTTATATATTTGTTATTAATTCAACTATTTGTTTATTTATTTATTTGTCTATTTAGTTATATATCTATCCATTCATCTATTTGCAAAAACTTTTCAAGAAAATGGCGTATACATGTCACAAGTAAATATCGTGGTTAAATGAAGATATATATATATATATATATATATATATATATATATATATACATATATATATACATATATACACATATATATATATATAGTATATATATGTATGCATGTGTGTGTGTGTGTGTGTGTGTGTGTGTATTACACATTTTCCAAAATAACCAAAATTCAGTCTTAAAAATGGCCTCATTTCCGATAGGCTTTATTTGTGAAGAGGTAACCTAGCGCAACCTAATCTAACCTTACCTTACTCAACCTAACCTGAACCTCACCTCACTTAACTTAACCCTAACATAACCATATTCTAACCTAACTTAACCTATCCTAACCAAACTTAACCATAATCTAACCTAAACCAAGCTAATCTAACACCTACGCCTAACTTAACCCTAAATTAGGATAAACCTAACCTAAACTGACCCAATCCTAACTTAACCTAATCCATTGTACATTACCTAAACTCCTACCTTTTACCCCAGAAACAAAAATGGCCACCCCATTGCAAGCTTCGAAAATGAATTGACCGAATCAACTTTTCACCGATTGATCGCGGGGGCGTGAAAGGGGGGAGAGGGTTGTTGGCAAGTCAGGTGCTGTGTGTATTTGACGACCGCAAGGATGCGGGAGTCTCTCTCTCTCTCTCTCTCTCTCTCTCTCTCTCTCTCTCTCTCTCTCTCTGTTTTTTTTTTTTTTTTTTTTTTTTTTTTTTTTGTATCCCGAATTCATTCGACCTCGTTATGGTCCAAAAGGTTTCTTGTTATATTACTGCAACTCATGATTACTGAAAGAGCGGTGATGAGGAGGTAGAGAAAGGTTGATGTCGGTGATGGTGACGAAGATGACAAACCGCTGTGTTTTGACAGTGATGCTCTGATGGAGGGAGGGTGAGGGAGGGGCGGGAGTGAAGGATTTGCATAAGGAGAATTTGGAAAGTGAAAATGGGTGGGATTTTGGGAAGGGGAGGGGAGGGGAGGGGAAGTGAGGGGAAGTGAGGGGAGGGGAAGTGAGGGGAGGGGAAGGGAAGTGAGGGGAGGGGAGGGGAGGAGAGGGGAGGGGAAGTGAGGGGAGGGGAAGTGAGGGGTGGGGATGTGAGGGGAGGGGATGTGAGGGGAGGTGAAGGGAGGGGAGGGGAGGGGAAGTGAGGGGTGGGGATGTGAGGGGAGGTGAAGGGAGGGGAGGGGAGGGGAAGTGAGGGGTGGGGATATGAGGGGAGGTGAAGGGAGAGGAGGAGAGGGGGAGTGAAGAGAGGGGGAGTGAATGGAGGGGGATTGAAGTGAGGGGAAGTGAGGGGAGGGGAAGTGAGGGGAGGAGAAGTGAGGGGAGGCAGTGAGTCCAGACAGGGAAATAGAGAGAAGATAGCAGAGAGGAGAGATGAGAAAGAAAAAGAAAAACGGAGATGAAGAGAAGAAGAGAAGGCTACAGGAGATAAGGAAGAGAGGGATTAAAGAGATAAAAGGAGATAGAGAAAGAGCGTCTGAAAGAATAAACCAGAAGAGAGGAAATAAGAGAAATGGAGAGGAATAAAGAGAGAGAGAAAAAGAGTAGAGTTGTGATCTCATGAAGCACACATTATAGTATTTTAAGATTCGCTCGGACAAATACGTGAATTATATATTTTAATGTCTATAATTTATTTAAGTTATTTGCTTACATATTAGTTTATACTATTCTATATATCTTCCTCTATATCCGGACTTTTTACGGAACAAATGGTCTCTTGGCAAACCACGTCTTTGTAATTCATTGTGTGTTCTACATAGAACAGGGGAGGGAAGGAGAGGGGTGGGGAGGAGGGGGGAGAAGAGGAGAGGAAGGAAGAGAGGGAGGAATGGAGAGTAAAGAGTAGGGACGTTGGGCTACGAGTAGAGGGACGGAAAGGGGAAGAGGGGAAGAGGGGAAGGGAGGAAGAGGGGAAGAGAGGAAGAGGGGAATAGAGAGGGAAGAAGAGAGGACGGAGGAATAGAGAGTAGCGGAGACAGTGGAGACGTTAGATAGGAGTAGAAGGACGGAAGAGAGGAAGAGAGGAAGAGGGGAAGAGGTGAAGAGGGGAGGAGTGGAAGAGGGGAATAGAGAGGGAGGAATAGAGAGTAGAGGAGGAATAGATACGTTGGCTAGGAGTAGAAGGACGAAAAGAGGAAGAGAGGAAAGGGGAAGAGGGGAAAACTGGAAGAGGGGAATAGAGAGGGAGGAATAGAGAGTAAAGGAGGAATAGAAACGTTGGCTGGGAGTAGAAGGACAGAAAGGGGAAGAGAGGAAGAGGGGAAGAGAGGAAGAGGGGAAGAAAGAGGGGAATAGAGAGGGCAGAATGTGGTGAAGAGGGAACGGGTGTGAAATGGTGAGGGGAAGAGAGGGAAGAAATAGATAGAGAGGAAAGAGGAACAGTGCCAAAGTGATAGATGTGATGGAGAGTGGAAGGGGGGTGGAAGAGAGGGGAAAAGAGGGGGAACGGACTAGAGACAGATGGTGTAGAGGGGAAGAAAGATGGTGATGAAAGAGAGAGGGAGGGAGAGAGAGAGAGAGAAAGAGAGAGAGAGAGAGAGAGAGAGAGAGAGAGAGAGAGAGAGAGAGAGAGAGAGAGATAGAGAGAGAGAGAGAGAGAGAGGGAGGGAGGGAGAGAGAGAGAGAAAGTGAGAGAGATAGATAGATAGATAGAGAGATAGAGAGAGAGAGAGAAAGAGAGAGAGAGAGAGAGAGAAATAGAGAGAGAGAGGGAGGGAGGAAGAGAGAATCGGTGCTGAGGGGGGGAGGATGGGCCCTGGAAGAGGGCGAAGAGAAATTAAAAGAAAAAAGTAAAAAATCTATAATGATAATGATGATAATAATAATGGTAATGATAATGACGATGACGATGATAATATGATGATAATAGTAATAATAATGATAACGATAATAACAATGATAATAATAATAACGATAATAACAACAACAAGGACGATAATGACGATGACGACGACGACGACGACGACAACGATATGATAATATAGTAGTAATAATAATAATAACGATAATAATAATGATAATGATAATGATAGTAAGAACAACAA
>NC_134778.1:62004802-62029802 GCF_046742065.1 Oratosquilla oratoria | reverse complement strand
GGGAAGGGAGGGGAGGGAAGGGGGGAGGGGAGGAAGGGGCTCACAGAAAGGGAGAGATGAAAGTATTTGGTGCTTCAAAGGATTGTTTTATTTCCTGAGTTGACCCTTTCTCTCTCTCTCTCTCTCTCTCTCTCTCTCTCTCTCTCTCTCTCTGGCCCCTATCTATCTATATCTCTCTCTTTCCCTCTCTCTCTCTCTCTCCTCTCTCTCTCTCTCCTTCTCTCTATTTCCACCAATTCATCTCATCTTTTTCCTTTCAATTTATTCTCCCCTTTCTTCTTTTTCTTCTTCTTCTTCTTCTTCTTCTTCTTCCATCTTATTTTCCCTCGCCCACCACCATTCTTCTCCCCCTCCTCCTCCTCCACTTCTCCAAAAGCCTCCCTCCCTCGCTCTCTCCCTCCCCTCCTTCTCCCCTCGCTCTCCCCCCCTCCCTCCCCCCTTCATGCCTTTCCTTTACCTCTTTCCTGCCTGGTCCCCTCCCCTCACCTCTCCTCACCTCCCCTCTCCTCCCCTCCCCTTTCGCCCCAGGACCTATTTCCGCTTGGCTACCCCTCCATCCCTCCACTATCAACCCTCCTGACCTTTGCTTGACCCTATTGACCTCCACTACCCTCCACATCCCTCCATTTTGTCCCTTCATTCTCCCCCCTTTCCCCTCCACTCATACATCTACTCCTCATTTGTCTGCTCTGCAAATGTGTGTGTGTGTGTGTGTGTGTGTGTGTGTGTGTGTGTGTGTGTGTGTGTGTGTGTGTGTGTGTGTGTGTGTGTGTGTGTGTGTGTGTATGCATATCCATTTACCCAGTAACATTCATCTAATTGCAATATAGGCCATACGAGCTAAGCCTTACGAGCGAATCACTAGATAAAAGCCACTCGAAAAAAATAAATAAATAAACAAATAGAATAGAATAAATAGATCAATAAATCAATAAATCAAAATAAAACCATGACCCATGTAGAAGTTGTAATAAACCATACATCTACGAGAATTTGCACGTCCTCACCAAAACACGAGATAATTCTTAAAGTAAACTGAGCCATCAAAGATCCTCGAATACACTCTAGTTCACACAGAAAAAGAAGTTCTTATGCCACAGTAAAAGAGGTCCTTTGTCTTATATAATAGATACATACATACATATACCAAAGGCTTTTTCCCCCCTACATGGGGGGTAGCCAAAAAGAAAAAGGCATAGAAACCACTCCCACCCATTCCATTTCCTATATATTCCACTCCCCTCCACCCTCCCTCTCATCTTGGCACCTCCTGGATGACGGGTCATCCCTGCATCCTGTCCACTGCCCTGGGTCAGAAGCATTATATGAGTAAATATATACTTATATAATGGAGATTAAGACAGTCGCATGTAGGATTCGAACCCACTGCTTTTCGGTCACCGTAAGATTACATTCAAAGAGCAGTGGGCTCGAATCCTACATGCGACTGTCATAAAAATTATCAGATTAATGTCGTTGTCACTAGCGAATTTCTCTCATACATAAATGTGCACATACACATATACACATACATACATACATACATAGATATAAATACACACACATACAAATATGCTGTACATATATACATATACATTACATACATACATACATACAAATATACATACCCACATACATACGTACACATACAAGGATGGTAACTATATATGACTTGGGTTTCCTCTACTCTATTCATTCCCGTGAAGAAGGCTTAAGAGAGAGAAAAGACTGGATTAGAAGAAAGCCCCATAGCCTTGGGTGGTAAGGGATATGGAACTGCCTAGTGTAAACCTTATGGTCTCTTGCAGTCTTCTCCATTCTTATGTTCTTATATTCTTAGCCATTTACTGCCAACTCATTTCCATACGCACACACACACACACACACACACACACACACACACACACACACACAAACACACACACACACACACAAACACACACACACACATAGCACACACACACACACACACACACACACACACACACACACACACACACACATACACACACACACACACACATACACACACATACGCGCGCGAGTGCACACACACACGCACACACACACACACACACACACGCACACACACACACATTATATCACAATATTATTGATAATATACTGACTAGCATGAAATTCAATTGGTGAACAAAATGAAACAAACACATATGAATGAACGCAGGATCCAGGTACAAAAGGATACATCCCACGTTTTCCTAAAGAACGTCCATCGGCAGTGGGTATAAGTCCTTAAATCTTCAGGCTTACGTAATACATTCATACATATATACATAAATAAGAACATAAGAATGAAGAAGACTGCAAGAGACCATAAGGCCTACACTAGGCAGTTCCATGTTCATTACCACCCGTCATCCCCATCCATAAAATTGTTTAACCTTTTCTTAAAACAACCGATAGTTTCAGCGCTCACTACATTATTACTAAGTCTATTCCATTCATTGATCACTCTATTGGTAAACCAAATCTCACCTATTTCCTTCTTAAATCTAAAATTGTTCAATTTAAATCCATTACTGCGAGTTCTACCCTCTTGTCATAATATGATGAATTTGTTTGCGTCACCCCTGTTAAAGCCTTTGATCCACTTGAACACCTCTATTAGATCATCCCGCACTCAGGGTCTTTCCAGAGAGTGTAAGTTAAGGTGCCTAAGCCTGTTCGGAAATTTTTGAGCCCATGTATCAATTTGGTCATTCTCCTCTATACTGATTCTAGTGAACTGATATCCATTCTATAGGACGGAGACCAAAGCTACCGTATAGGTAAGGATGGTTCTAACGCCAGGTAGAGTTTAATAACTACCTCTGCACTTTTACTCGTAACCGTCCTAGCAATGAAACCTAATGCTCTGTTAGCTTTATTCCGGGGTCTAATGCACTGTTTCCTGGATTTAAGGTCAGGATTCTCTAGAACTCCCAAGTCTCGCACTCGGTTTTCTCTAAAAACGTGCTATCTAAGCTATACCCGCTTTCTGGGTTCTGTAAACCTACGTTAAACACATTGAACTTTGAGATATTGAAGTCCATTTGCCATTTCACCGACTATGTCAAAAATCTGTTAAGATCCTTCCGTAGAATCTCGGCGTCTTCTCCTGACCTAATTAGGCGTCCTATTTTAGTGTCGTCCACAAACTTACTAACATCACTATTAATCCCACTGTCCAAGTCGTTTATATGCATAATGAACAATAAGAGACCCAAAACCGAGCCCTGGGGAACTCCACTAGAGACACACTCCCATTTGGATTTTACACCGTTTATGGTGACTCGCTGTTTTCTGTCACTGATCCAAGCTCTTATCACTTTTCCTCCAATGCCTTGAACTTGACTTTATTTAGTAGTCTCTGGAGGGGTATATTGTCGAACGCTTTGCTTAAGTCAAGGTAAACAACATCGTAACTATCATTAATATCTGACGCCTTGTGTACATTAGTGTAAAAAAGATAGAAGAACAGTCACACATGACTTATCCTTGTAGAATCCATACTGTGAATCACGAATCAAATTATGTCTCTCGATGTGATCTCTGATTCTATTATCTATTACTGATTCCAACATTTCACCTATAAATGATGTCAAACTGATTGGCCTGTAGTTGCATGTAGACGATCTATCTCCCTTTTTCAAAACAGAAACAACGTTTACCTGTCCCTATGCGATAAGCACAAAACCAGTGTCTACCGACTTATTAAATAAACACACACAATTCACACACATATATTTGCATATTAAAGCATGTGCGTGGAAACAAATTTGAAAAGAACAGTGCCATATTTCTTTGCTGTGCCATTTTATCACAACTGACCAGAAATTTGATCGCAAATGTAGTTTCATCCAATTTCCGGTAAGAATTTATCTGAGGCTGGTTATCCGACCCTAACCTAACTAACCGTTAAGCTAACCTAACAAAATCCCCAACCTTCCTGAAAAAATAAGTAAATAAATAAATGAATAAATCAACCAATATAGAAATGAGCAGATGTATGAATAAATGAATAAATAGATGAATAATAGATCATTGAGAACGGCCTGGATATAGGCAACACTTTCCAAAGAACTAAAAATAGAAAAACAAATCCTGTTTCCCACCCCACTCCTCTCTCTCTCTCTCCCCCCTTTTTTCTCCTTTTCCTCTTTCTTTCTTCTTCACACGCTTAGCCCCCTCTTCTTGCTTTCCCCCTACCCCCCTCTCTCTCTCCCTCTCCCTCTCTCTTTTCCTCCTTTTCCTCTTTCTTTCTTCTCCACACGCTTCCCCCTCTTCTTGCTTCCCCCCTACCCCCCCTCTCTCTCTCTCTCTCTCTCTCTCTCTCCCTCTCTCTCTCTCTCTCTCTCTCTCTCTCTCTCTCTCTCCCTCTTTCTCGCTCGCTCTCTCTCTCTCTCTCTCTCCCTCTCCCTCTCTCTTTTCCTCCTTTTCCTCTTTCTTTCTTCTACACACTCTTCCCCCTCTTCTTGCTTCCCCCTACCCCCCTCTCTCTCTCTCTCTCTCTCTCTCTCTCCCTCTCTCTCTCTCCTCTTCTCTCTCTCTCTCTCTCTCTCTCTCCTTTCCCTCTCCTCCTTTTTTCCCTCTTCTTTCCTTTCTTCTCCACACGCTTCCCCCTCTTCTTGCTTCCCCCCTACCCCCCCTCTCTCTCTCTCTCTCTCTCTCTCTCCCTCTCTCCTTTTTTTCTCCTTTTCCTCTTTCTTTCTTTTCCACACGCTTAGCCCCCTCTTCTTGCTTCCTCCCTCCCCTCCCCCCTCACGTTCCTTCTTCTGTCCTCCCGATCCTGCAATAAAAGAGACAAGCCTGCGAAAACTTCTCTCTTCTTCGCTTTCTCGTAAATCTCCTCCTCCTCCTCCTCCTTCTCTTCCTCCTCCTCCTCCTCCTCCACCACCTTCTAGTTTTCCTTGTCGTATTTCTCTTCGTGGGTCACTTCTTCTTCGTCTTCGTCTTCTTCTTCTTTCTTTTCCTTCTTCTTTCTTTTTCTTTTTCTTCTTATTTTTATTTTTATTTTTCTTCTTCTTTTTCTTCTTTTTCTTTCTCTTTTTCTTCCTCCTCTTCTTCCTTCCCTTCTTCTTTCGCATCCTCCTCTACCTCAATGTTCACATCCTCATCCTTTTCTTCTTTTCTTTCTCTTTTTCCACTCTTCTTTTTCTCTCTTTTTCTACTTCTCTTCCTATTATTCCTTCTCTCCTCTCCCTCCCTTTCTTCCCTTTAAACCCTCTCCTTCCTATTTCTACCCCGTCTGCCTCCGTTTCTCTGACATTCCGACTGTCTCTTCGTCCTTCTGTCTGTTCGTTCTCCTTTCTGTCTGTCTGTTTGTTCGCCTGTCTGCCTGTCTCCCTGTCTACCATTCTGTCTATCTCTGTCTCTGTATACTTGGTTAGCTGTCTTTCTGCATGTCTTCCTCTTCCACATAAATACTTTACAAAGCATCCTTACCATCCCCCCAACCTCTCTCCCCTCCCCCTCTCCCCCTCCCCCCCTCCTAAGCCTCTTGTTCTCTCCACCCACATTCCGTTTTCTACATCCTTTACCTCCCGTCTCTTCACTCACACGCCTCCTCTTCTCCTCTCTCTTCACCAGTTTATCTCTCCTTCTCTCTTTTCCTGCCTCACTCTCTCTTTTCTCTGTCATTCCCTCTCCTCTCCCTGTCCCTCTCCTCTCTTCTCGCTATTTCTCGTCTTCTATATTTTCCTTCTTAATGTCTTATTTTTTCTTATTATTCTTATTCTTATCATATATATCCCTGTATGTCTGTTTATCTGTCTGTCTGTATATCTATCTGTCTGTTTATCTCTGTTCCTCTGTCTGTCTGTCTGTTTGTCTGTTTATCTCTGTTTCTCTGTTTGTTTTTCTGTCTGTAAGTCTGTTTGTCTTTCTGTTTGTCTACCTATTTACCCGTTTCTCTGTCTATCTGCCTTCCCGTCTGCCTGTCTTTCTGCCTAGCTACCTGTCTGTGTCCTTCGGCCCTTCCGTCTATTTATCTGTCTGTTCCTCCGCTGTCTGCTTGTTTCTCTGTCTGTGAAACTGCGTCTGTCAACGTATATCTCCCTCGGAGGAGGAGCCGACAGCCTGAAGAAGATGCGCTCGGGGAAGGAAGAAGGAGGAGGAAGAGGAGGAGGAGGAGGAGGAGGAGGAGGAGGAGTGGGAGGAGGAGAGGAGTAAGAGGAGGAGGAGGAGGGGTGGAGGAGGAGGAGGAAGAGGAGGAGGAGGAGGAGGAGGAGGAGAGGAGGAGGAAGAGGAGGAGGAGGAGGAGAGGAGGAGGAGAGGAGGAGGAGGAAGAGGGAGAGGAGGGAGAGGAGGACGAGAGACGAAGAGAATGAGGGGGGAGGAGGAGGAAGACAAAAGAGAATTAAGGAGGGAAGGAGGAAAGGACGAGAGAGAAAACAAGATGGCAAAGATAAGGAGAAAGAAAGGACAAAAGAGTTCGTGATGAATTATAGGAGGAGGAGGAGGAGGACGAGATGAAGGAGATGGAGGAGAAAGGAAGGAGAGAAAAGAGAAGAAGAAACAGAGGGAACAGGAGTAGGAGGATGAGGATGGGGAGGAAGGGAAGGAGAGAGAGGAGGAATGAGATGAGGAAGAGGAGGAAAAGGAGGAGGAGAAAGAGGACGAAAAGGAAGAGGAGAAAATTAGTAGGAGTAAAAGAAGGAGGAGGAAAAGGAAGAGGAGAAATAGGGGAGTAGAAGGAGGAGTACATGAGATGGAAGAATAGGAATAGGAGTAGAAGGAATAGGAGGAAGAAAAGGAAGAGGAGGAGGAGGAGGAGGAGGAGATGGAAGAATAGGAATAGGAGGAAGGAACCCAAGAAAGCGGTGGAATAGGAGGAGAAACACACACAAAAAAGAAGAAAACAAGAATAAAGAAAGGAAGAACAAGAGGATAAAGAAGAGGAGGAGGCTTAGGGAGAATAAAGAGGAATGGAGGATGAGATGGGAAGAGAGAAGTTTTGAAGGAAGACAAAAGAAAAAAAATCAAAGAAACAATAAACGCAACTATTTCGAAGAGGAGAAAGATGAAACGCATAGTGTGAACATTGTTGTTGTTGTTGCTGTTGTTGTTTTTTATGTTATTGTTGTTTTTGTTATTGTTGTTGTTGTTATTGTTGTTGCTGTTATTGTTGTTTTTTGTTATTATTGTTGTTGTTGTTATTGTTGTTGTTGTTATTGTTAGTTATTTTATTGTCATTGTTATTATTGTTATTGTTATAGTTAGTTATTGTTATTGGTATTGTTACTGTTATTTTTATTGTTGTCATTGTCATTGTTGTTATTGTTATTGTTATTGTCGTTGTTGTTGCTGTTGTTGTTGTTGTTGCTGTTGCTGTTGTTGTTGATGGTGGTTCTGGTGTAGGTGTTGTTGTTGTCGTTGTTGTTGCTGTTATTGTTGGTGGTGGTGGTGGTTCTGGTGTTGGTGTTGTTGTTGTTGTGGACTGTAGTTTACCAGCGCTTCCATCCTCTGGAACAATCTCGCGACGCTGACGTATGCTATCTTGTATGTTACTTGTCGTAAAGAGCATAAAAGAGGAACAAGGAACGAAGAGAGAAAGAGAGGGAAAAGAGAGGAGAGACAGGGAAAGGAGAAGAGGAAAGGCGAGGACAAAGATAAGGCAGAGACGTAAAGAAGACAAAATAGAAGAAAAAGAAGAAGAAATAGGAGAAGGTTACATCATATGACGTCAGAAGACATTTTGGTCCATAACAAAACAAGATGTAATAATAAAAATTAAAAAAAAAGTTAAATAAATAAAAATGAACACGTATCTAAACATATGATAGATAAGGATGCACAAATAAACAAATAAAAAATCAATAAAGAATAAATGAATAGATAAAAATTAATGTATAAATAAATAGAAAACATCTAAACACATAACAGATAATGATACAGAAATAACCAAATGAAAATAGATAAATGGATAAACAAATATATGAACAAATAAGTGAACAAATGAACATATAGATGAATAAACAAGTAATTAGGCAAAAAAAAAAGAGACCTAAACGGACAAGTATATAAATAAATTAATATCTAGATAAACAGACAAAGTTCCCAAAAATAAATGAACCCATGAAAGATTTTTTTTTTCATAAATATACAATTGACGTAAGTGGAGTAGGAAACACAGGAGTCTTAGTCCGAGCTTATTCCTGAATTGTTTCGCAGGTATGTGAAACTAGTCAGGAATAAAATCGGACTAAGACTCCTGTGTTTCCTACTCCACTTACGTTAATCTGTCCGAATGTCTCAACAAATATACAACTAAATAAATATAATAGAAAAGTCACCAGATGCACGAACAAAAAAAAAAAGAAACATGACACCAATTTTGAAACTTGAAACCTGAATCGCCAGTGCCGGAAGATCGTTTCATTTACTGACTACGCGAGTGTCCGAGTTGTTTCTTCTTCTTCTTCTTCTTCTTTTTCTTCTTACCATTTCTCGACAGAATCTATGTCCCCCAGGTCTGTATCCATAAAAGCTTTCAAAGTAAAGTTTAAGATTCTAGCAATGACTTCTAGAAAGAAGCAAAAACAAAAAGAGATCCCTGTTTGATTTTTGATTTTTTTTTCTAAAATAAAATGTAAATTCTAACCTCGATTGTTAGATTCACATATGTGCCATTTCTGTTCTGAACAATATATATATGCAATAAGTATGTGATGATCTAACTTCATCAGTAATGATTTTTGGCATTATGAAACCATTAGAAGTATTTCCAGTGTATAATATACTCTGTAAGAATGAAAAATAAAAAGGAAACAAGTGTGTGACAATTAAACTTCATCAGTAATCATTTTTAACAAATATGTAAGCATCAGAGGTATTGTAGATATACAATATATTTTGTAAATTATGAAAATTACATATTTCCCACCCTCGAAGACTCTGCCCCAGATCGCGTGACTTCAGCAAAATGAAAATTTCTTAAAGAGCGAAAGACACTGACCAAGAGAAAAACTCTAAAATGGAACAGCGAAGTGAGTCTCCTATTAGCAAAATTGCGAACACTTACAGACCCCACCCTTCCCCCCTTCCCCCCTCCCCCTTCCACTCCCTCCTCCCTCCCTACCTCCTCTTCTTTTTATTCGCATCTTCCCACCAACCGCCCACCCACCTCTCTTTTGACACCCCACCACCATCCCCACCATGGACGCAGAGCCTTGTTTACAAACGTTCCTCTCCAGTGACGGCAGTTCGAGCGTAGCACTTTAACCACTCGACCACTTTGACCCTCTTCATCCCCCACCCCAACAACCCCCCACCAACTCCCCCACCCCCATCCCCGTCCTCTGGGAGACCACAAGAGATCCTCCGGCCTGTTTGAGGATCCAGGAAGATCCTCGCAAGGGAGAGAACTCAGACAGTAACACATAATTACAGTCCCTCTGGTGTTCTATAAGGTGTTCCCCAGCTGAATAAAATCGGCTGGCGACAGCCAGAATTGACGTAAGAGTTGAGTACAAGCCTCATAAGACGAGTTCAACGAAGATTAACCAAAATCGCCTCACGATAGCCAGAATAAAATAATTAAACACCCGAACGAAAAGGATCATCGCGAGGAAAAATGAAACAGGACATTAGAAATAAGAAAAATGTATGTTTTATAATAAAACCTTGTAATTAAACACAAAGGATTGTGTGCTTGAACGAAAACGTGTGATCTGGAAACAAACACTTTTACGCAAAATATGTCTTATGTCCTATTGGCTTAAGGTTCATAATAGCTCATATTGAGTGAAGAGAAGAATTTCGCAAGAGTAAAAGAAAATAAATAAATAATAAATAATAATAATGAGCTTGCCTTTGTTACACACACCTGCATCATATTTTTTTCAATTGATTTCATATCTTTATTTTTTTTTTTTTACATTTATTTATCCATTTACGTTTAACTCCCCAGCTCCTTCTCCGATACTCATTTATTTATTTACTTATTTATGAATTCATTTATACATTCGTTTATTATTCCTAATTTATTGTTATAATTTCTCAAACTACCTTAGAATTAATTTCACTGTCTACCTAACTCTTTTAGGTAGAATGTGCAATGGCATGCAACAATGCACTGCTCTTTAACCTGATTAGGTATCCATGCTTGAGGTTTGATTCACCATGGTCTTGGATCACGTGTTGGACTCGTGATCGACAGCCATTTCCCTCCCGGAAGAGAGCTCAGAGCTCATATATGACCGATCTATGGGTAATGCTGTGACCTTACACACACACACACACACACACACACACAACTCCATGCCAACGAGAGTTGGAGTAACGATTCGAGCCGTAGCGATACTGAAATTATTTCAGCCCTGGGCGGGATTCGAACCCGAGCTGCCGTAGTGACAGCCGGGGACTCTACCAACCGTGCCACCGAGCCGTGTGTGTGTGTGTGTGTGTGTGTGTGTGTGTGTGTGTGTGTGTGTGTGTGTGTGTGTGTGTGTGTGTGTGTGTGTGTGTGTGTGTGTGTGTGTGGTGTGTGGGGGGGGGGAGATTAACTCCCCTCCAAATCAACCCCCCCAGAGCCCCTACCACGGTCCAAAAATGGGTCACGGTCCCCAGATTGAAAGACTTCATCTCCCTCTCGACCACCCAGGCTCCCCCTCCCCCTCGACCTCCACCTCACCCTCGACCTGTATTATACATCATTTCATCATAAACACTTGTAGGTGCTCCTTTGAAAACAAGCTCGGCATCAAGGTTGTTTAAACCCCCTCCCCCCTCCCACTCACACCCTCCCCCATCTCTCCCCCTCCCCGTCCCACTCCCTCCCACTCGCGTCCTCTACATGTAGATGAGGTATGAGTTTTTTCGTTTATTTCTTTTATTTTTATTTATTTATTCATTTATTTATTTATTTATTTATTTAGTTATTTGTTTTTATTTATTAATCCATTTATCTATTTATTATTTATTTATATTGATTAATGTATCATTTATTTATTTATTTATTTACTTATATTCATTTATCTATTCATTTATCTATCTATTTATTTTCAAACGTTCCATAAACCTGTGAAAAAGAAATAGAATACAAAATGCCCGAAGAGCACCGTTCCTGGAAAAATAGGACGAAGAACACACCGAGTTCAGCCTGAATGGTCCAATGCAAGACCGTTCAACCCTGAAAGTAGTGTCACCGTTACCACCACACAGACACTGGCCTACTGCGCCTCGGATACCCGGCTTGGGAGGCCGTCAAGGAGCGATTGAACACAGAAATTATCTCACTTATCTGAATAGAATCGTCTGCCGTTGACCAGAATAAAAGCATTTATGTGTTACGTCACAAAAGGTGACGCCATCAATTGATGACGTCATTCATTGATGACGTCATGACATGTGACGTCATTTGAATGTTACGTCACTCATAGGTGACGTCACTCAAATATGAAGTCATTCGAACGTGACATCACTCAAATGTGACGTCATTCGAATGTGACGTCACTCAGCGTTGACGTCATTCCAAGATGACGTCATCCCTGGACAGATTAATTTAGATTTAGGTAATATCTAACCTTCTGAGGAATGGGGATTCATGTCAAGCGACTAAGATTACCTGTCGCTAACTAGGACAGTGACTCCCTCAACAATTTAAACTCAGGTTAACTTAGTTCCGTTTAGTCTTTAATGTAACGGGTCCCGTGTCTCCTAGTGCACGGCTAGTTTTGACAAGTAATCCACGACACTTGTGGCCTAGTTGTCAGTTTTCTGTCCGTAGAGAGAGAGAAAAAAAAAAAAAAAGGCACCGGCCACTCCGAAGCCAAATTGGCGCCGGCCACTGAGGCAACACGCGAATTAAAACCCCGTGTAATTAGTGAGTTCTGCAGTGTCCGCTAATGCGCGTGTCGGGCAAAGAGTGGGGGGAGAGAGGGGAGAGAGAGGGGGAGAGGGAGGGGGGAGAGAGAGGGAGGATCTCGGAGAGGGACAAAAGCGCGGGAAAACAGCTGTCAGGTCTTCTCCCTGGGAAAAGAGTGACCAATTTTGGTGTCGAAGGGAGCACAAAAAAAAAAAAAAAAAATAAAAAAAAAAAAATAAGTCTCTGGGGACGGTCCCTCCATCGGGTGGTCAAACTTTGGGAATGAGGAGAAGGAGGAGGAGGAGGAGGAGGACGAAGAGGAGGGAGAGAAGGAGATGTGGAGGAGGAGGAGAAGGAGGAGGAGGAGGAGGAAGAGAAGGAGGAGGACGGGGAGGAAGAGGGAGAGGAAGGGAGGAGGAGGAAGAGGAGGAGGAGAGGGAGGGGAGAAGGAGGAGGAGGAAGGGGAGGAGGAGGAGGAGGAGGAGGAGGAGAAGAAGGAGGAGGAGGAGGAGGAGGAGGAGAAGGAGGAAGAGGAGAAGGAGGAGGAAGAGGAGAAGGAGGAGCAGGAAGAGGAGAAGGAGGAGGAGGAGCAGGAGTAGGAGGAGGAGGAGGAGGAGGAGGAAGAGGAACCAGTAAATCTTTTGAGATAACAAGATTGAACTTAATTTGTTCTGGTGGTCCGACTCGTCCCGCAGACTTGTCTTCCTCAACAACAACAAGAAGAAAAGTTCTTGCTCCATCCAGCCTCGAGAGAAGAACACAAGTAGAACAGGGTAACGGCGAAGAGAACAATGGTAGAACAAAGTACCAGTGAAGAGAACACCGGCAGTACGAGGCGGTAGGAAAGAGAACAATGGTAGAACAAAGCGCTACTGAAGAGAACACAGGTAGAACAAGATGGGAGTGGAAAGAACAGAGGTAGAACAGTTGGCAGTGAAGAGAACAATGGTAGAACAAAGTACCAGTGAAGAGAACATTGGCAGGTTCTTGCTCCAGCCTCGAGAGAAGAACACAAGTAGAACAAGGTAGCAGTGAAGAGAACAATGGTGGAACAAAATGCTAGTGAAGAGAACAGTAGTAGAACAGGGGAACAGTAAAGAGAACAATGGTAGAACAAAGTGCTAGTGAAGAGAACAGTAGTAGAACAGGGGAACAGTAAAGAGAACAATGGTAGAACAAAGTGCTAGTGAAGAGAACAGTAGTAGAACAGGGTAACGGTAAAGAGAACAATGGTAGAACAAAGCGCTAATGAAGAGAATTGAGGTAGAACAAGGTGGAAGTGGAAAGAACAGAGGACAAAGTACCAGTGAAAAGAACAGCGGCAGTACAAGTCGGTATGAAAGAGAACAATGGTAGAACAAAGTGCTAGTGAAGAGAACAGAGGTAGAACATAGTGGGAGTGTAAAGAACAGAAGCAGAACAAAGTGCTAGTGAAGAGAACAGATGTAGAACAAGATGGGAGTGGAAAGAACAGATGCAGAACAAAATACCAGTGGAGAGAACAGTGGTAGAACAAAGATCTGGCAATGGAGAACAAAGGTAGCACAAAATGTCTGAAAAGAGAACAATGGTAGAACAAAGTGCTAGTGAAGAGAACAATGGAAGAACAATATACCAGTAGAGAGAACAGAGGGAGAACAAAGTGATTGTGAAAAGAACAGTGATCAGGCAAATAACCGGTAGTGAAGAACAACGTTTGCACAAAATGAGAGTAAAGAGAACAATGATAGAACAAAATGCCAGTAAAGAGAACTGTGAAAGAACAAAGTGGTAGTGGAGAGAACAGAGGTAGAACAAAAAGGTACTGAAATGAACAAAAGTAGAACATAGAGGCACTGAAAAGAACATAAGAAGATGAGTTGACACTAAAGAACACTTAGAACAGGTTAGAACAGAAAATGAACAAAGCGGGAGCGGGAGAACAGATGTGGAATACGTTGGAATTGAAAGTGGAGATGGAAGTGGAAGATAATGAGGGGAAGTGGTCGTGTAACCTTGACCCTCAACTTTCAACTCTCTCTTTTCCTCCTCCCCCTCCCTCCCACTTCCTCCCCCTCCCTCTTCCCATCCCCCACCCACTCCCCCTCTCCCTTCATCTCCTCGTCTCCCTTCACCCCCCCTCCCCACATCCATACGACACAAATCCTTTGCGATAGAAATATAAATAAATACATAAATGAATAAATTTATAAATAAATAAATATACAAATAAATAGATAGATAAATAAATTAATAAGCCAATGAATATATCAAATATATAAATGAATAAATAAATAATCAAATTAAGACATAAACAAATAAACAAGTAAATAAGTAAATAGATAAATGTACAAATATATAAACAAATCAATTAACTAATGAATACACAAATAGGTAAGTATACAAATGAATAAACGAATAAATAATGACATGAATTGATAAATAGATAAATAATTAAATGAAGAAATACATAAGTAAATAACGAAATAGATAAATGATAAATAGATCAAATTTTATATATATATACAAAATAGGGCATAGGATGATGGAGAGAAAAATCTATGAATTAGGAAAACGAGAAATGTAACAACGGATGTCCAAGAGGACAAAGAGAAGACGACACTAAGAAAGGGAAAGAAGAGAATGGAAGATAAAAAAAAAAAAAAAAAACAGGAAACAAATCAAAATAAGAAAAACAAGGAATTTGGAGAGCATGGTGGAGGAGGAGGAGGAGGAGGAGGAGGAGGAGGCGGAGGAGGTGGAGTGTACACTAAGTGGAGAGTCATTACACAGCACATAATTGATGGCTCCCTGTCGTGTGAGTTTGCTCCTCTCCCTCTCCCTCCCCTCCTCCTCCTTCTCCTCCCTCCCCTCCTCCTCCCAACTTTGCTCCACTTTTGGTAAAAAACATTTTTGGTTCTCGCCCTGGACTTCCTGGTGATAAAACAAAAGGTGCTACACATGGTGGTTGGTCAGTAGTGCAATACCAGTCGTGGTGGTGGTGGTAGACCTGTGGTGGTGGTAGATCTGTAGTAGTGTTCTTGTGGTGGTGGTAGAGCTGTGGCAGGCCTCTTGTGGTGGTGGTGGTAGTGGGGTGGTGGTAGTGGTAGACCTGTGGTGATGGTAGATGTGTGGTAGTGTTCTTGTGGTGGTATTAGAGCTGTGACAGGCCTCTTGTGGTGGTGGTGGTATTGTGGTGGTGGTGCTATACCAGTCGTGGTGTTCTTGTGATGGTGGTAGACTTGTGGTAGTCCTCTTGTGGTGGTTATGGTAGATGGTGGTGGTTGTGGTTGTGGTGGTGGTAAAGACGCCTTGTGAGCCTAATAACAAGTGTTAGTTTCTCACTGTGGTAACACCAGTTGTGTTATCATCATAAACCGTTCTTCACCAGCGCCTCTATCCTCCTGGACAATCTTGCCTTCACTATTAACGATGGTTGAGCTACGATGGTGGTGGTGGTATCATGGTATGGTGATGGTGGTATGGTAGTGATAATGTAAGTATTGTTCTGAAATTTGCTTATGGGAAGTAATGGTGATGATGATGGTGATGATGGTGGAGATAATGATGGTGATGATGATGGCTATAGTGATGATGATGGTGATGATGGTGGAGATAATGATGGTGATGATGATGGCTATAGTGATGATGTCGGTGAGTGAGAGTGATGGTGACGGTGATAGTGATAGTAATGATAATGTCATTGGTGATGATTACAGTGGTAGTGATTGTGGTAATAATAGTGATGATGATGGTAACAGTGATATCAATGGTTATGAATACAGTGGTGGTGATAGTGACTTTTATGGTGGCTGTGCTGATGGTGATGGTAATGGAGACAAAAGTGATGACTTCAATTATGACGTCATGATACGGCCCGTGACGTCATAGTTACTGTATTCAGAGTGACATAATTACTAAACACCTATTTGAATAAAATCGCCCAACGGCAGGCGAATTAAAAGAGAAAGTATCACCCAGGAAGGAAGGGGATCAGGTATGACGTCACTGCAGAATGTTCTGACCAACAACGATGACGTCACTGAAGACCAACAAGGTCAGGGACGAGAGGGAGGAGGAGGAGGAGGAAGTGGAGGAAAAGGAGGAGGAAGATGAGGACGAGGAGGAGGAGGAGGAGGAAGAGGAAGAGAAGCGAGCAAGAAGCCAATCTAAACTTTGAGCAGAAAAAGAAAACCGAGACTTGGAGGCTAAAGAAAACGGTGTGTGTGTGTGTGTGTGTGTGTGTGTGTGTGTGTGTGTGTGTGTGTGTGTGTGTGTGTGTGTGTGTACGAGCAGGGAAATAGAAACATGAAGTGGAAAGAAACGCAAAGAAGAGAGAGAGAGAGAGAGAGAGAGTTGGAAACAGAGAGAAAATACTGCTTCAGATAAAGGAGAACAGAGACAGAAAGACGGTAAACAGACAAATGGAAAAGTCAAGCAGGGAACAGACATACATACACAAACGTAACACAGACATGTCTGAGAGTTAGAATAAAAGACAGGGAAAGAGATCAGGAGTTCCCAACTTTTTTCCCGCTTTCTACGCACCCCGAGAGCCCTCAGACCATCGACCCGTACCCGGACCATCGACCCGTACCTCCATTAACCTGACACAGAATATAGAACGGTAATATATTAAGACTAATTAAACATGCAATGGTGCCACAATGGATATCAAATGGTTCAAATTGTAATGACTTTATTCATCGTTTAGTCATTAACATCAAAAACAATGTACAATGTTCTCTGCTGCAGATTTAAATGTTTGAATAAGCTTTTCCTAGTCATCTATCCACGCATGTTAGCCGTCTATTGAAGCCCTGGGGATTCGCAAACCCTAGGTTCAGAACCCTTGCAGCAGTGAGAAGAGAGAGAGAGAGAGAGAGAGAGAGAGAAGGGATTTGATAGGAGACGCAGAGTCCAAATACCAATGGACGTGTTGTCGAAGAGGCTGAGGAACATCGACGAGAACGGAAAAAGACGCGAAGGACAACGACGAGGTCTTCCTTCGAAGTTCTTCTACGGAAGCGAAGGTCCTGGACACCTACGCCGTCCCCAGGAACTCAAGAGGCTGACGAAGGACTCTCCTCATCAAGAACAGGAGTCCCAACGCTAATCCCTCGTCACACCAACGCGACTCAATTGAGTTCGTCTGAGCAGAAACGACTTCGGTTACAATTTTTTACTTTTCAAATTTCCAAAAGTCAAATCAGAATGACGAACTAAGAGAAGCTGGACCTAAACAAATATTAAAGAAATTGTTAAATTGTCCCTAGGGAAGTCTAGAATACTATAAATGTGTAATAAAACCACTTGCAAAATGAAATGAAAAGTGACCGAACGTTTTCGTCTATTTAAGACATTTTCAAAGGTCTGACCTTTAAAAATGTCTAACAGACGACAACGTTCGGTCACCTTTCGTTTTATTTCCCAAGTGGTTTTATTGCACATTTTGTGAATCACTTCTTTTTGTGATTTATTCGCAGAATACTATAAGTAAAGTAGTCTTCAGATTTTTCAAATTCACAACATTGTGAATGTGTGACGGAGGCGTTAACGAATGGAATAGACTTAGCAACCATGTAGTGAGCGCTGAAACAACTAGTTGTTTTAAGAAACGGTTAGATAATTTCATGGATAGGAATGTTCTTATGTTCAACGACGTCTGGGCGGGTCGTGTAAGCTCGGGTAATGTTCCGGGAACTAGACCCTCCGGGGAAGTTCCGGGAACCAGACCCTCCGGGCCCCCGGGGACCAGACGCTCTGGGGGAAGTTCCGGGAACCAGACCCTCCTGGTAATGTTCCGGGAACTAGATCCTCCGGGGAAGTTCCGGGAACCAGACCCTCCGGGGATCAGACGCTCTGGGGGAAGTTCCGGGGACCAGATCCTCCGGGGGAAGTTCCGGGAACTAGACCCTCCGGGGGAAGTTCCGGGGGCCAGACCCTCCGGGAACCAGACGCTCCGGGGAGCAGACCCTCCGTGGAAAGTTCCGGGAACTAGACCCTCCGGGGGGGAAATTCCGGGGACCAGACACTCTGGAGACCAGTCACTCTGGAAGAAGTTGTGGGAACTAGACCCTCCGGGGAAGTTCTGGGACCAGACGCTCTGGGGGAAGTTCCGGGGACCAGATCCTCCGGGAGAAGTTCCGGGAACTACGCCCTCCGGGGAAGTTCCGGGAACCAGACCCTCCGGGAACCAGGGGCTCTGGGGAAAGTTCCGGGGACCAGACCCTCCGGGAGAAGTTCCGGGAACTAGACCCTCCGGGGACCAGACGCTCCGGGGAGCAGACCCTCCGGGGACAAGACCGTCCGTGGAAAGTTCCGGTAACTAGACCCTCCGGGGGAAGTTCCGGAGACCAGACACTCCGAAAGAAGTTGTGGGAACTAGACCTCACACAAAACACCTGATCAAAGACTCAGACCGAAGAAGAGGTTCTCGTTTCGACCACACTCATCCAGATCAGACCTGATAAAACCAGACCAGACCACAAAAAGCCAGATCAAACCAGTTCAGACCACAAAAAGCCAGACCAGACCACGACAATCCAGACCAAACCAGTTCAGACCACGACAATCCAGATTAAACCATACCAGACCACGACAAGCCAGATTAATCCAGCTCAGACCACAACAAGCCAGACCAGATTTCGACACTCCAGGCCAAATCATACCAGACCACAAGTCAGACCAAACCAGACCAGACCACGACAAGCCAGACCAAACCAGTTCAGACCACAAGCCAGACCAGACCACGACAAGCCAGACCAAACCAGACCACAACCCAGAACAGGCAAGACCGGAACGGTTCAGACCAAGTTAGCCATAATCAAAACAGACTGGATAAGGCCGGCTAGACTGTACCAAATTATAGCAGACCAAACCACAAAAGGCCAGACCACATCAGACCAGACCAGACTAGATTGGACATCCATGGGGGACCTGATCGATTATACCTGATAAGGGCCTCCTATTGATGTCAATACTTTTATCCACATCAATGATATTGTCAATTTCTCCAATACAGAGAACCACGACCTCTTACACGTTTCTAACATCAATCTAGATTTCTCTAGATGTTTTCCAGGCTACCTAGAATCAACCACAACTAGAATTAATTAAATCAATTTACATTTTTAATTGTTTTTTCTTGTGTATGTACCTCGTGAGATCTGACGAATTGTATCTGTCTAATACTCACCATCCGTTTTATTAAGTATTAAATATTGAGTCACTGATACTGTGTAGTAACGTAGACCAGTGCTTTAGTAAGGTTTAGAAATGAAATTGGTGAAAATACAAAAACGAAAGAAAACAAATCAAAAGATAAAGAGATTAATTGGACTAAAAAAAAAAAAAAAAAGTTACAAAAGGCAGCACACGGAAACCAACAGTTGAAGGAAAATAATTAATCATAAACTAATTATTCATTTAATCAATTCGTCAATTAAAAGGTGAACACGTAAACGAATTAGAAAAACAAACGTGCGAATGAATAAATGAATATATGAATAAACGATTTATACGAATAAATAATATTAATTGTAATAGATAAACTAGATAAGTGAATGAATAGATAAATGAATATGTATATAAACAGATGAATTAACAGACCAACAAATTAGATAAATACAGTAGATATGTATACAAATATATAAATAAATTCATCAACAAATTAGATAAAGGTGAAATAAATATGTATATAAATAGATAAATAGATAAATAAATGAAATAGATAAAACGAATGAATATACAAATAAATGGATTGAGTAAATGAAGAAACAAACTGTTTGTGGCCTAAATCTCCTTCAGGTGAATAAAATCGTCCGACGTTTGCCAGAACAGAATCATTAAAGCGCGCCACGCAAAAAAAAAGAAAAAAAAAAAAAAAAAAAAAAAAAAAAGGATAATTGGGATCAGCTTAACCCGTCTCTCTCCAGACTCCCCTCTCAGCTGAACAAAATCGCTTGGCGTCAACCAGAATAGAATATCTAAAGTTCAACAAAGACACGAACGAGAGAAGGCCAAAGATATAAAAAAAATGAACGAAAAGAAAAGACAAACAATAAAATGGCCAAAATGAGACTGGAGAAGGAAAGGACGGAAGGGGACGGAAGGGGAGGAAGAGGAGGTAATGGAGGAGAGGAGGGAGGGGAGGAAGGGAAGGAGGGAAGAAGTGAAGGGAAGAGGGAGGGGAGGAAGGGGTGAGGGGAGGGAGGGGAATGAGGGGTGAAGGGGAGGGAGGGGAAAGAGGGGGTGAGGGGGAGGGAAGGGGGTGAGAGGAGGCAATTCGAGGAAGGGAAGAAGTGAAGACAAGGGAGGAAAGGGAGGGAGGGAGAGAAGAAGCTGAGATAAGGGAGTCAAGGAGAGGGAGATGAGGGAGGGGAGGGGGAAGAGAGTGGAGGGAGGAGAGGGAGGGGTGAGCGGAGGGAGGAGAGGGAGGGGAATGAGGGGTGAAGGGGAGGGAGGGGAAAGAGGGGGTGAAGGGGAGGGAAGGGGGTGAGAGGAGGCAATTCGAGGAAGGGGAGCCAAGGGAAGGGAGGAGAGGGAGGGGGTGAAGGTGAGGGAGGGAGGGAAGAAGCGAAGGAAAGAGAGGGCGGGAGGGAGGGAGGAAAGGAAGTGAGGGAAGGGAGGAAGGGGAAGAAGAGACGTAAAAGGAGAAAGAAAACAGGGGAAGAAGAGAAAACGGGAAGGAGAGAAACGGGTGGGAAGAGAAATGAGAGAAATTCGAACCAATTTTCTGGAAAAAGAAAATGGGGAGGAGCTGCTGGCCAGAAGAGGGAGCTTAGGTTGGGGAATAGGGGGAATAGTTAGGGAATGGAGGGTAGCTGGGGAATGGGGTAATAGTTGGAGAATGGGGGAATAGTTGGGGAATGGGGGAATGGCTAGGGAACGGGGGAATAGTTGGAGAATGGGGGAATAGTTGGGGAATGGGGGAATGGTGGAATAGCTGGGGAATATGGGGAATAGTTGGGGAATGGGTGGAATAGCTGGGGAAAATAGGGAATAGTTGGGGAATGGGGAATAGCTGGGGAGTAGCTGGGGAATTGGGGAATAGTTGGGGAATGGGGAACAGTTGGGGAATGGTGAAATAGTTGGGGAATGGGGAATAGCTGGGGAGTAGCTGGGGAATTGGGGAATAGTTGGGGAATGGGGAACAGTTGGGGAATGGGGGAATTGTTGGGGAATTGGGGAATAGATGGGTAATGGGGAGGCAGATCTCGGTGTGGAATGAGGAACTCGGAGAAGATACTGAGCAGAAACAAAAGTGATGGTTATGATATGGCTTAACGTCACAAACTCCCCCCGATCGGAAGGCTAGGACGGTGCCCCTCACAGAGGACTTTGTAGCATGGAATGTAATGAACCATGCCCTTGGTTCAACTTCGCCGGTGGCAGGGTTCGTACCGCCATCCCCTCGACCTTCGCCGCGAGTAACGACGCCCTAACCCGCTCAGCCAGCGATGATATTGAGAGATGGGGAAGAGGTGAGGAATAGGGGTGGGGGGAAGGAAAAGGATTACGAAGGATTACAAAGGCGGAGCATGCCGACAGGAGACCATTTGGTCCATATCTAGGTCGGATGCGAACAAAAAAATAATAAATGAATAAATGAAAATTATAATAATGCAAATAACAAATAAAATACATAAATAAATGCATAGGTATAGTTGAATAATAAACAAACAGGTAAATAGTAAATAACAATAAATTGACATATAACTAATAATAAATTGACATATAACTAATAATAAATTGACATATAACTAATAATAAATGAAAATCAAACAGACAAATGATAACAAAACAAAAACAAATAATATAAAATAAATTATAATCATTACAGCATCTTGCGTTGGAGTAAATATCAGAATGGGGGATGGGCGAGACTAGAGAATAATTAAAGAGAAATAAAAAATGGGCAACAGAGAGACAGTCGAATAATTTATGGGTAGTGACAATAAAAAGAGAGAGAGAGAGACAGAGAGAGAGAGAGAGAGAGAGAGAGAGAGAGAGAGAGAGAGAGAGAGAGAGAGAGAGAGAGAGAGAGAGAGAGAGAGAGAGAGAGAGAGAGAGAGAGAGAGAGAGAGAGAGAGAGAGAGAGAGAGAGAGAGGGGGGGAGAGAGAGAAAAAGACAAACCGAGACAGAGACACAGAGAGAGAGAGATAGAGAGAGACAGAGAAACAGAGATTAAGATACAGACAGACAGAGAAAGAGACAGATAGAGAGAGAGAGACAGACAGACAGACAGAGAGAGACTGAGGAATGGAGAGCATTCATGGGGTCGACATGAATATCTACTCACTCACCCTTGAATCAAATAACGTTCAAAATATTCCTTCGAGCAAGCATAGCTAAGCTTATACACTGAAAGCTCAGGCTCCAATCCTATTTATGTGTAATCCTATTCCTCAAACAAGGGAATTCGATAACATAAAAGAGTCTTTCATGTTCTTCATTCAGGATAATACCTGACCTCGATAGAAATACTCAAACTAACGATCAGGAAAACACACACACGTGTACACATGCAAGAACATACTTATATAAACATGCACGAACACACACACATACGCACAGACACACACACACACACAGATGCACACATACACACACAGACACACATATGCACACATACACTCACACAGACACATACGCACGCACGCACACACACACACACACACACACACACACACACACACACACACACAGATGCATACATACACACACACACACACACACAGATGCACACATACACACACAGACACATACGCACGCGCGCACACACACACACACACACACACACACACACACACACACACACACACGACGGCAGAGTGGTAGCGTTCGCAATCGCTGCCACAGCGGTCCGAGTTCCAATTCCGCTAAGAGCTGAAATAATTTCAGTGTCGCTGCGCTGCGAGTCGTTACTCCAACTCTCGTGGGTGAGGAGTTGGGTGTGTGTGTGCGTGTAAGGTCACAGCATTACTCATAGATCGGTGTTATATGAAATATGAACCCCCTTTCCTGGAGGGAAATAGCTGTCGATCACGAGTCCAACACGTGATCCAAGACCATGGTGAATCATACACACACATGGTTTGAGAGTAATAGAAAGGACCCCAAGAGTATTGTTCCTTTCCTGTATATTAAAATTAAGTAAACATATACACACACATATACACATGCATACACACACAGATACACACACATACATATGTATGCACACACATATATACTCCCACATACATACACACGCCCAGGCATACACACACACACATATACAGTGCAAACACACAAACACACACGCACATATATATAGTGTAAACACACACACACACACACACACACACACACACACACACACACACACACATACACGCACACACATTTAATGGCCATCAGACAATTCTATTTAGTTTAGATGAGCCCATATCTCTTAATGAGTTAAACACTGTCTTAATAAACTCATTAAGACCAAGTGGCGACCTTAGATAGTTTATTCTGGCTAACGTCAGGTGATTTTGATCAGTTTAAAGATGCATCTGAAATTTTAACTATGTTGTCGCCAGACGATTTTATTCGCTTCAGGGGGCCCACTAGGACTGGTCCTTTGTAGCTTAAGGGGCGTCAAAAATTCATTGACCCGAGGAATCTCGGCTAAGGAGGTCAACTCAGGTCAAAGGGTCCTCAGGAAGTGACGAAAAAGTGATTTTGATCTCTGGGTATTGAAGAATCATTGGTTTTGTAATCCACCACACATGAAAAATTTGTATTGGTTTCGTATCGTGTTTTACCTGGATAACCCCATTTTAAGGCTAGATTAGCGGCTTTTTGACTTGATCCTCCCCACCACCTATCGACGTTTTTCAAAAATCTTTTTCTACCTTGTTTTTCTGTTTTTTCTGTCGGTTATACAATATTTAAATTGAGCTAACAGGGTATTTTTTCTGCTTTACCTTTTTGGAGGAGTTTTTTTTTCGAAATATGGATATAAAGAAAACAAATTATCAAGTTTATCAAGCTGACGATCTTAATGACCGAAGAAGAGTTGCGCGTTCTTCAACGTTCCGAACTGGAGAAACCTCTGAGAGACCAAAGACCAATCTCGAACTGAGGCTTCCAGAGAGTCTGCCGAAGAACCCAGGACGTACACACACACACACACATGTGGAGTCTCCAGATCGACTAAATCTTTGAAGAACTTGAGTGAGATACGATATAGAACTGAGGCTTCCGCAGAGTCTGCCGAAGAACCTATAGAGTCTCCAGATCGACTAAATCTTCGAAGACCTTGAGTGAGATACGATATAGAATTGAGGGTTCCAGAGAGTCTGACGAGAAACCTGTAGTCTCCAGATCAACTTCTTCGAAGACCTTGAGTGAGATACGATACGAAACTAAGGTTTCCGTAGAGTCTGCCGAAGAACCTGTAGAGCCTCTAGATCGACTAAATCTTCGAAGACCTTGAGCGAGATACGATATAGAAACCAATGATAAGACCTATTGGCGGACTCAGAGGAAGCATTCGCGGAAGAGTCTGAAACAGGCAACTGTTCATGTTCTTTGAAGAACATATAGACCCAAGAATAACACCTGTTGAGGGGTCTGGATCCATACCTGTTGACGGACCCCAGAACACCAGCTGAAGACCCCCCTGAACATCACCTGTTGATTTACCCGGAAAGAGTACCTGTTGAGGGTTCCCTTCGGACATTTGCGGCTTTACTTCCTATCAAATGACACTCAGAGTGCCAGGCGGTGCCAACTCCATGACAACAACAACGACAACAACAACAGGCACTGGAGGAAGAAAATAGTAGACAGGGTGGTGGTGGTAGTGGTGGTGGTAGTGGTGGTGGTGGTGGTGGTGGCGGTGGCGGCGGCGGCAGTGGTGGTGATGATGATGATGATGATGATGATGATGATGACGATGATGATGATGATGATGATGATGATGACGACGACGACGACGATGATGTTGTTGTTTTTGTGATGGAGTTAATAGAATTATGAAGAGCTTAAGCATCACCTTTGCCCTATATGCTAGGACTTCCAGGTTAAGAGGAAATCGCCGGGAGTTCTTGGGTGTCGAATATGGGTCAACGTCGTGCGAATGACAATCGAAACATACCCGCTACTCGGCACACGAGGGCGAGAGGAAATCAATGAGAAGGTAGGAGACAGAGGACGTGAAATAGACGGGAGAAGGGGAG
>NC_134778.1:61979802-61999802 GCF_046742065.1 Oratosquilla oratoria | reverse complement strand
GGGAGTGGATTGGAGTGGAGTGGAGTGGAGGGGGAGTGGAGTGGGAGTAGGAGGAGTGAATCCCAGGTGTCGCTTAGAGTGTAAAGCACCAATAAGAATGACAGAAGAACAAGGAGGATTAAGGGAGAAGGAGGAAGAGGAAGAGGAGGAGAAGGAGGATGAGAGGAAGAAGGAAATGAGAAGGAGTAGGAGGATGAGAAAGAGAAGGAGGAGGAGGAGGAAAAGGGGAGGAGGAAGAGGAAGAGAGGGAAGAGAATGAAGAAAAGGAAGAGGATAATGAGGAGAAGAAGAGGGAGGAGAATGAAGAGAAGAAAGAGAAAGAAGAGGGAGGAGGAGGAGGAGAAGGACGAGATGGAAGAGGAGGAGGAGGAGGAGGAGGAGGAGGAGAAAGACGAGATGGAAGAGAAGAAGAAGAAGGAGAAGGAGAAGGAGGAGGAGGAGAAGGACGAGATGGAGGAGGAGGAGGAGGAATAGGACGAGATGGAAGAGGAAGAGGAGGAGGAGGAGGAGGTGAGGTGGGGGGAAGTAGAGGCAAAGGGAGGACCGGAACAAGGGGAAGAAAGAGAAGAAGACAGTAGACGGGAAGAAGGGAAGAAGGAGGGATGAGAGAAGATTTGGAGATAATGAGGGAAATGAGAGGAAGGGATAGGAAGATAGGAGGAAAAGAGGAGAAAGAGAGCAGATAAGATGTAGGAGGAGGAAAGCCATTGAGAAAGAAGAAACGAAGAGAAAGGAGGAGGAGGAGGAGGAGGAGGAGGAGGAGGAGGAGGAGGAGGTGGGTGGGAGGGAGAGGGAGTAGGAGGGAGTGGGAGAGAGGGAGGGAGGGCAAGAATCGAAGAGTGGCTGCCAAGTGTGACGTCACATCCAACATAAGTTGGCCTTGATATTCAACGTCATATCAGGTCACACAGCGTTACGTCACACCACGTCACGTCGCGTTACGTCACACAGCGTTGTCACACCACGTCATGTCGCGTTACGTCACACGTCATATCATGTTACGTCACGCGTCATGTTACGTTACGTCATACCACGTCACGTCACACCACGTCAATTCGTGTTGTCACACCATGTCACGTCACACAACGTAACATAGCGTTGCATCACACTGCGTCACGTCGCGTCATGGTGCATCACCTCGCGTCACATAACACGTCATGTCACGTCACATGACGTCACGTCAGTAAACCCCGCATCACGTATCACGTCACGTTACGTTACACTGCCTCACGTCACATCGCTTCAGATAAAGACACGTGGGTATCACGTCACTCCACGTAACATCACGCAGCTTAGCGTTACGTGACATACACAAGCCTGTACGGAACCCGACTTGCCCAGCGGGCTCACCCGCCGTCAAAGACTGAGAACTTTTTTTGCGTGCGCGCGCGCGCGTGCACACCACAGGCTCCCCGGCGGCAGCGGCCCAGAGATCAAAGACTTCTTCTTTTTTTAGTTTTCATCGTTGAGCAAAGAGCGGCTTAATATACAGCAGACCGTACCTGATGTGCATAAATCCTGTTTATCATATCCGGGACGAGTTGCTAAGTCAGTGTATGTACACGCGTGTGTGTGTGTGCGTGCGTGCGTGCGTGCGTGTGTGTGTGTGTGTGTGCGTGTGTGTGTGTGTGTGTGTGTGTGTGTGTGTGTGTGTGTGTGTGTGTGTGTGTGTGTGTGTGTGTGTGTTTATTTAACTAAATGTATTTACCTAGTTGTATTTTACGGGATGGGGAGCTACGCTCGTGGTGTCCCGCCTTTGTATCTCGCAGTGTCTAGTTAGCTCTTAATTGTGTGTGTGTGTGTGTGTGTGTGTGTGTGTGTGTGTGTGTGTGTGTGTGTGTGTGTGTGTGTGTGTGTGTGTGTGTGTGTGTGTGTGTGTGTGTGTGTGGTTCACCGCCATGGTCTTGGACCACGTGTTGGACCCGTAATCGACATCTATTTCCCTCCCGGAAGAGAGCTCAGAGCTCATATATGACCGATCTATGGGTAATGCTGTGACCTTACACGCACACACACACACACCAAACTCCCCGCCCACGAGAGTTGGAGTAACGGCTTACAGCGCAGCGATACTGAAATTATTTCACCCCTGGGCCGAATTCGAACCCGGACCGCCGTAGTGGCAGCCGAGAAATCTAACTACTGCGCCACGAGGTGTGTATGCGTGTGCGTGTGCTTCCGTGCATGCACGCATGCATGATTGTGCTTGCAGGCGTTGACCTTGCATGATGGAAGCCTCATCACGAACGTGAGGCTTATTTATGAGTCATAAGGTGCGGTTATTATGTATGACCTCTTTACGTGGACCTAAGTGTCGGATGATGGCAGTCTATTTTTGGGACAACGAATCATACACTGAGCATATGTGTGTGTATATGTGTGTGTATATATATATATATATATATATATATATATATATATATATATATATATATACATATATATATATATATATATATATATATATATATATATATATGACCCTCTTCTGCTGAAGAGGGTCACAGTTAGTGATCGAAATATACAGAACGTTCGACATTAGTGTCTTCTTTTTCCGACTGTGGGATAAAAAGTTTATATATATATATATATATATATATATATATATATATATAAATATATATATATATATATCTCCAACAATATCCAGCGCTTCTCTCCTCTGGGACCACATCACAACAAAGAGGTGACGTCATAGAGATAATAAAAGATAAGACAGAGATTTAAGGAAGATAACAAAACGGAGTATTATTATTTTTTTTTAGAATAGTCTTCAATCACTAAAGAATACTGAGAGAGAATGGTCCTTAGCGATATCACTAAAGAGAAGAGAGAAGAGAAGAGAGAGAGAGAGAGAAAGGGAGAAACGAGAGACAAAGAGAGAGACAGAGAGAGAAAAAAGAGAAAGAGATAGAGACAGAGAGATTCTTTAATATATTTCCTTCTCTCCATCTCCCACTTTTTTCTTTCCCCCCCTCCCCTCCTTCCCCCTCCCCCCACCTTTCTCCCCCTCCCACCCCTGTCACTCCAAGGAGCTTGGAATCGTGTTCGTGGTTTTATTGTTGGCTTCTTTCTCCCCCACCTCTCCCTTCTCCCCCTCCCCCCTCCTCCCCTCCCCCTCTTACCCTCTCTCTTTTCCTCCTTCATTTCTTCTCTCTCCTCCCCTCCCCCCTCTTACCCTCTCTCTCTTCCTCCCTCCTTTCTTCCCTCTCCTCCTCGCCCTCTCTCCGTCACTTTCTCCTTCCTTCTTTCCCTTCTTTCACTCCTTCCCCCCTTCCTCCTCTCCTTCTCCCTACTTCTTTCCCTCCTCCCTCAACTCTATCTTTCTCCCTCACTCCCTCCTCTCTCTTTCGACTCCCTTCTTTCACTTCTTCCCACCTCCCTCACTCCCTCCTCTCTCTTTCTAGTCCCTTCTTTCTCTCTTTTCCTGTTCCCTCACTCCCTCCTCTCTTTTTCTACTCCCTTCATTCCTTCCCTCCTCCCTCACTACCTCCTCTCTCTTTCTACTCCCTTCTCTTTCTTCTTCCCTCCTGCCTCACTCCCTCCTCTCTCTTTCTACTCCCTTCCTTCACTCCTTTCCTCCTCCCTTACTACCTCCTCTCTCTTTCTCCCTCTTTTTTTCTCTTTCCCTGTTCCCTTACTCGCTCACTTTCTTTAATTCTCCTTCCTTCTCTCTCTCACTCCCCCTGTCCCCCTCCGTCTTTCACTCCTTCCTCCTCCCTCACTCCCTCCTCTCTCTTTCTCCCTCCCAAACCTTTCCCTTTCCCATTTTCTCTTTCCCTATTTTTTTCTCATTCCCCCTCCTCCTCCCTCCCTTTCTCCCCCTCCTCGCTTTCTTTCCCTCATTCTCCTCCTTTCTTCCCCTCATTCTCCCCTCCTCTCCCCCTTTCTTTCTCTCATTCTCCCCCCTTTCTCCCCTTCTCTCCTCCTTTCTTCCCCTCATTCTCTCCTCCTTTCTTCTATTTCCTCTTTCCCTATTTTTTCTCATTCCCCATCATCCTCCCCCCTATTCTTCGCCTTTCTCCCCCTCATTCTCCCCCCTCCCCCCGTCTCCGGCATTAATCTCCCCACTTTTTCCTCCTCGATCTCAGCCCTCGATCCTCCAACGGCGTCCTCTCCAACAAAAAAGAGGGAGACAATAGTGAAGGACAATAAACGTGGTGGATGGGGGGGAGGGGAGAATAACAGGACGAAAAAGAAAACGAAGAAGAGGAGGAAATGAAGTAGGAAGAGAGAGGAAGGAGTTGAAAAGAGGGGAAGAGAGAAGAGAAAAAGGAGAATAAAGGAAATGAAGTAGGAAGAGAGAGGAAGGAGTTGAAAAGAGAAGAGAGAAGAAGAGAAAAAGGAGAATAAAGAGATGAATTAGGAAGAGAGAGGAAGGAGTTGGAAAGAGGAGAAGAGAAGAAGAGAAAAAGGAGAATAAAGAGATGAAGTAGGAAGAGAGAGGAAGGAGTTGGAAAGAGAAGAAGAGAGAAGAAGAGAGAGAGGAGAATAAAGAGATGAAGGTCAGGGAGGAGGAAGAGTAGGAAGAGAGAAATAGAGAGTAATCAGTGAGAGGAAGTAAAAGTAAAAAGAAGGAAAAGAGGAAGAAGAAGAGAAATAAGAAAAAAAAACGAAAGAAGGAAGAGTAAGTTAAAAGCAAATAGTATTTGAAAAATAGGAAAGAAAGAGAGGAATGGAAAGAGAGAGAGAGAGAGAGAGAAAGAGAGAGAGAGAGAGAGAGAGAGAGAGAGAGAGAGAGAGAGAGAGAGGGTTAAAGTAAGAAAGAGAGGAAAGAGTGGCCAAAGTGGTGTGACTGAGAAAAAAGAGGAGACAGAAAATAGGGAAAGGAAGAAGAGGAAAAGAGGAAAGAGAGAGAGGAAAAGAGGGAGAAGAGGAAGAGAGAGAGAGAGAGAGAGAGAGAGAGAGAGAGAGAGAGAGAGAGAGAGAGAGAGAGAGAGAGAGAGAGAGAGAGAGACCGAAGAGTATTTACGTCGAAAGACCTCAACAATTTTGTTCTGTCTGCCGTCAGGCGATTTTATTCTCATTCAGAAGAGGTCCCCTCGGCTTGAAGAGAAGACCAACCGAGCGAGACCCACCTCCCTCTCCACGAGTATCGGAGGTCTCCGAGAATTGTTTGGCATCAACCTAAACAAACTATGTAAAGTGAGCCGCTTTGTTTATAGACACAACCCCTTGTCTCTTCTTGGAAATCCATATTTGGTAACCACCACTACCACATCCTCCTCCTCCTCCTCCTCCTCTTCTTCCTCCCCTTCTCCACCTTCCCCTCCTACTATTCCTTCGCTTCCTCCTCCTCCTCTTCTTCCTCCCCTTCTCCACCTTCCCCTACTACTATTCCTTCGCTTCCTCCTCCTTCTCCTATTCTTTCCTTTCCTACTATTCCTTCTCTTATTCCTCCTCCTCCTTCTTCCCCTCCGACTACGACTTCGCTTCCTCCTCCTTATCCTCCTCCTCCTCTTCCTTCCCCTCCTACTACTCCTCTTATTTCTCCTCCTTCTCCACATCCTCCTCCTCCTCCTCCTCCTTCCCCTCCTTCTCCTCTTCACCCTCCTCCTCCCCTCCTACTACTCCTCTTCCTCCTCCTTCTACTACTACTACTCCTTCTCTTCCTCATTCTCATCCTCCTACTCCTCCCCTCCTCCTCCTCCTTTCCCCTCCTACTACTTAACTTCCTCCTTCTCATCCCTCTCCTCTTTCTTCTCCTCTTACTACTACTCCTCTTCCTCCTCCTCCTACTCCTCCTTCCCCTCCTCCTACTTCTTCTCTTCCTCCTCTCCTTCCTTTCTCTTTTCTTTTCTTTGCTGTCTCCCCCTTCCCTATCTATCCCTCCCTTCCTCCCTACGTCCCTCACTCCACCTTTCCCTCCTTCCCTCCCTCTTTCCCTCTCTCTTACCCCTACTCCCTTCCTCCCTCCCTCCCTCAACTCATCCCTCCGTTCCTCCCTCTCTCCCTCTTATCCTCATCTCCCACCCACTCTCCCTCCCTCACTCACTCTCTCTCTCTCTCTCTCTCTCCCTCTTTATTTCACTCTCTCTCTTCCTATCTCCTATTCACCTCCCTTCCTTAACTACTTCTCCCCCTGGCTCCATCGAGTATCCTTCCCTCTCCCTCACAAAATCCCTTCCCATTCCTATCTCGTTTATTTTACTCCCTTTCCTGTCCCTCTTTCTCCATCTCCCTCCAGTTCCTCCGAAATCCCACTCCCTCACTCACTCCCTACTTCCCTCCCTCCCTCCCTCCCCCCTTACTTCCTCCCTTCCTACCTCACCCCCTCCCTCCCTCCCTCCCTCACTCCCTACCTTCCTCCCTCCCTCTCTCCCTCACTCCTTACTTTCCTCCCTCCCTCCCTCCCTCCCTGTCTCTCTTATGAGCGACACCGCCGCAATGACAGACTGTCGCAAATTTCCAGCAATTACCTTGGGTCTATCCACTTCTCGTCCTCCACCACCTCCTCCTCCTCCTCCTTCACCTCCTCCCCCTCCACTTTCTCCTCCTCCATCTCCTTCACCTTATCCTCCTCCTACTCCTCCATTTCTTTCTCCTCTCTTCCTTCTCTACTTTCTTCTTTTCCTCCTCTATATTTCTCCTCCTCTTTCTCCACTTTCTCCTCCTTATTCTCTCCTCCTCCCCCTTCTCCTTCTCCTCTTCTTCCTCCTCCTCCTCTTCCTCTTCCTCCACCATTTCTTCTCTCTCCTCTCTTCCTTTTCTTCTACTTTCTTCTTTTCCTTCTTCATATTTCTCCTCCTCATTTTCCTCTTCCTGGTCGCCTCCACCTCCTCCTCCTCCTTTTCCTCCACCTCCTCCTCCTACTCCTCCTCTTCTTCCTCCCCGCCAGCAAACAAACAGATCAGACAAGCAAACACAGGCGCCCTCGCCTTCCTGTGGGTTTTGGAAAACGATGACGTCACAGGCGGACGTTTGTGACGCCACAGCTGAATTGATGTGAGGCGGATTAAAAAACAAAACAAAAGTCAAAGAGCCACCTGGTGCCCGAACCAGGAACCACCTACGCCAACGATGACGTCATAACCACGACATTGATGACGTCATCACCAAGTCATAGTGACGTCATCAATATGACATCTATGACGTCATCACTTCATCGGTGATGCCATCACCACGCCATCGTGACGTCATCGCCACACCATCGATGACGTCATCATAATGTCATCGTGACGTCATGACATTGCGATGTACGACATAAATGTCCTTTCATGGAGACACTCTATATACGAAACGTAACCTAACCGACATTCTCTTAATCAAACTCTATTAAGGGGAAGCTTAAACCGCATCATTAGTTCTTAACTCGATTAATACGAGGTCGGAGTTTCAGGTTACGATATCGTGACTTTAAGACACGCTTCCAGGTCGATAACAACTCGCCACTTCAAAGAAAACAGGTCGACGGTGCAGTGGTATCGTGCGCAACCACTGATTCAGCTATCCGAGTTCGATCCTCCCCGTCCAGGGCTGAAAGACTTTCAGCATCACTGCCCTGTGAAACGGTACCCCAACTCTTGTGGGCAAGAAGTTGAATGTGTATGTGTGTGTGTGTGTGTGTGTGTGTGTGTGTGTGTGTGTGTGTGTGTGTGTGTGTGTGTGTGTGTGTGTATTTGCGTGTGCGTGTGCGTAAGTTCACAGCACTACCCATAGATCAGCCCATATATGATCTCTGAACTCTCATCCTGGAGGGTAGTAGCCGTCGATCACGAGCCCAGCACGTGATCCAAGCCTGATTAATCACCTACCGGACCATCACTGCCCCCCTGGAGACCCATCAGACACAAGAAACTGGCCCAGACCGTGCTAAAACGGTGTATAAACGCTCTCCGTTGTTGAGTGTTCAGTATGTCTTTCCTTATAATGATAGTTATTATTGTAAACGGGATTGTATTTATGCGTCAACAGCGCGACATATGCGCGGCTGGTCTAGCACATGTGCAGCTGAGCACAAGATCCCAGTTTCGAAGCCCGCTTGACCCTGGAGGAGGAGGAGGAGAAGGAGAAGGAGGAGGAGGAGGAGAAAGAGGAGAAAAAGGAGGAGGAGGAGAAAGAGGAGGAAGAGGAGGAGGAGGAGGAGGAAGAGGAAGAGGAGGAGGAAGAGGAGGAAGAGGAGGAAGAGGAAGAGGAGGAAGAATAGAAGATAGACAAAACGGAAAAGAAAATAGGCCAGAAGGAGTAAAAGGAGGAGAAAGACTTAAGGGAAGATAAGGAGGAGGAGGAGAAAGTGACGAAGGAGGAGGAGGAGAAGGAAGAGGAAGTGGCGAAGGAGGACGAGAAATAGGAGGAAGTGAGTGAGGGGGAAAAGGAGGAGGAGGAGGAGGAAGAGTAGGGTGAGATGACTGAGAAGAATGAGGAAGCGAGGGAAGGAAAGAGAAGTGGAGGAAGAGGAGGAGGAGGAGGAGGAAGAGAATAAAGAAGAGACTGAATAGAGATGAGGAGGAACGATAATAATGTGCATTATGAAAGCTTAGAAGAGAAAAATGTAGAGAGAAAAATGAAGAGAGAATGAAAGAAAAGCATGTTAATGAAGATAAGGACGAGGAAGGGGGGGAGGAAGAGGAGGGGAGGGGGAGGGAGGAAGGGGAGAGGAGAAGGAGGAGGAGGAGGGAATCTATGAAAATATTTTTAGAAGAGAATAGGAGTAAATGGAGGAACGGGGAAAAGAACGAACCAGAAGATGAATTAATAATAAGGGAGGAAGACAAAGAAGAGGAAGGAGAGGAGGAGGGGAAGGGAGACGAGGAAGAAGAGGAAGAGGTAGAGGAGGAGGTAACGGAAGAGAAGGATGAAGAGGAGAGGGAAGGGGAAATGAAGAAGGAAGGAGAGGAGGTGAGGAAGGAAGACGAGAAAGAGGAGGAAGAGGTAGAGGAGGAGGTAACGGAAGAGAAGGATGAAGAGGAGTGGGAAAGAGAAATGAGGTAGGAAGAAGAAGATGAGGAATAAGAGGACAAGAAGGTGACGGAAGACGAAGAGAAGGGGAAGGAGGAGAAGGAAAAGGAAGAGGAGGAGAAGGAAAAGGAGAGGAAGAAGGAGAAAAAGTGGAGAAAGGAGGAAAGAAAGAAGGAGAAGGAGAAGGAGAAGGAGAAAGAGGAGAAGGTGAATGAAGAAAAGAAGAAGCAAAAACAGAAGCAGATGGAAAAGGAAGAGAAGGAGGAGAAAAAGGAGAAGAAGGAAGACTGGGAGGAGGATGAGAAGTATGAGAAAGAGAGATAAAAGAAAAAGGCAAAGAAAGAAGGAAGAAGAAGAAGAAGAAGGAGGGAATAGGAAGAGAAAGTCTGGATGGAGTCTGAGATGGGAGAATGAGAGAGGAGGAGGAGGAGAAAAAAGGGATAAGAAAGATTGAAGAGGAAGGAAGAAGAAATAGGAGAAAAAGGAGGAAGGAGGAGGAGGAAGGAAGAGAAGGGGAAGAGGAAGGAGAGAGAAGGAGACAGGAGGAAGGAGGGAGGAGGAGGAAGGATGAGAAGAAATCAGGAGATAGAGATGGAGGAGGAAGAAGAAGGAGAAGGAGAAGAAGGAATCAGATGGAGATGAAGATGAAGAAGGAGGAGGAAGAGGAGGAGGAGGAGGAGGAGGAATAAGAGGATTAGGAACGTCAGGAGAAGGAAGAAGAGGAACAGAAAGAGGAGGAATAAGTAAAGAAAGAGGAGAAGGAGGAGGAGGAGGAGGAGGAGGAGGAGGAGGAGGAGGAGTTGGAGTTGGGGGAAAAAAGAGAGCATAGGAGAGGAAGAGGAGAAATGAAAGGTTGAAAAGAAGTAGACAGAAGAAGAAAAGAATTGAATATATGATAGAAAAGAAAAGAGTGGAAAGAAAACAGAGAAAATAATGAAAAGTAATTTAAAATTACGAAGTAGAGGGAGAACGGAAGTAGTAAAAAAGTAGTTACAAATATGAAATAGATAAAAATAGAAGAGGAGGAGAAAAAGGTGAGGTCATGGTGGTGGTGGTATTGGTGGTGGTGGTGGTGGTGGTGGTGGTATTGGTGGTGGAGGTGGTGGTGGTGGTATTGGTGGTGGAGGTGGTGGTGGTGGTAGTGGTGGAGGTGGTGGAGATGGTGGTAGTGGTGGTGATGGTGGTGGTGGTGGAGGTAGAGTTGGTGTTGCTCTTGGTGTTGGAGTTAGTATTGATGTTGAAGTTGGTGTTGACGTTGGTGATGTTTGTGTTGTTATTTCAGTGTTGGTGATAATGTTAGTATTGGTGATGGCCATGGTGGTGTTGATACTGGTGTTGATGCTGGTGTTGGTCCTGGTGTAGGCACTGGTGCTGGTACTGGGCTGAACACAGACTAGTAAGCAATATGACAAGGGAACGCGAGAGGGCTATCTAAAATTGCCAACCTTATGCATCTAGGAGTGGAGAGACAAGAGGAGGAGGAGGAGGAGGAAGAGGAAGCAGAGAAGGTGGGGGACGGGAAAGGGGAGGAGAAGGAAGAAGAGGAGGAGGCCAATGGTCTATGAAAGAAGACAAGACGGAAGACAATAAACTAAGACAGAAAAAGGACAGAAGGGAAAGGTGGAAATGAAAACTATGGAAGGGTGAAGAGAACTTGAAGAAAAAAAAAGAGTTGTGGAGGAGAGACAGATGAGGAAATGCGATGAAAAAGAGGAGGAGGAGGAGGAGAAGAGAGAGAGAAAGAGAGAAAGCGGGAGAAATAGAGAGAGAAAGAGAAAGAGAGAGAGAGAGAGAGAATTAAACACAGCAGGCGAGAGAAGATAAAGAGAGAAAGAGAGAATAAAGGGGGAACCCCCAAGAGAAAGAAACAGACAGACAGACAGAGAGAATTAAACACAGCAGGTGAGAGAAGATAAAGAGAGATAGAGAATAGAGGAGGAAGCCCCGAGAGACTGTTCTGTTCAAAAAAAGAAAACGGAGTAATGAACTGAGAAGAGACGATGAACAAAGAAAATGGGATGTCAGACAAAGGTGGCGGGACAGAGATGTAACTTCAAGGTAAAGTGGAAGAGTGGAAGAGTGAGAGAGTGGAAGAGTGAGAGAGTGGAAGAGTGGAAGAGTGGGAGAGTGGGAGAATGAGAGGGTGAATATGGGGAAGTGCTTTCCATTTACCGTCTACGCGATTGGCGAAGATGGATTTTCCTTCGTAATCTCCTTGTTCAATCTTGTGGTCAACTTACAACCTTAGGTTGTGGGTGTGGGGGTGTGGGGGGTGGCTTAGGGGTAAACACTTGACTCCTGCAGCCCAATCTGACCTCCCCCTGTCCCCGTAGTTCGCCCAATCCCACCCAGAAGCTCGAATGACCATCTTGATCAAGGAAACTCGAAGGACAAACACTCCATAACTTCAAGAGGAGTTTCTTGAAGCGTGAAGACGAAACAGGAGGACCCACACCATCGGCTCGGCGAAGTTGAGACTACAAGGGGAGTGCCCACTGGCACGAAAGGTTCTCGGAGACGACTGAACTCTACAGTAGGTAGGCCCGGTAGATGGCTTGCAATGAACTGACAGCTACAAGAGGTCATTTGGACCCAAGGGCATTTCAGGACCTGGCCAAGTTGAGACTAGGAGGGGGGGGGGTTAGGGCTGTGGATTAGGAGGTTGGGTCACAGGAACACAGACATGTATAAAATCGCCTGGCGACAGTCATGATAAAGTACCAACAGGTATAACTCGGAGACCCAGAGACGACAAGGATTAGGGCGTTGTTATTGGTGACGAAGGTTCAGGGGATGGAGACTCGAACCCTGCCATCGGTGAAGTTAAACAAAGGACATGTTTCATTTAATTCCACGCTACAAAGTCCTCTGTAAGGGGCATCGTCCTAGCCTGACAACGAATTAACACTTACAAGAACTATCTAGTGTAAGCCTTATGGTCTCTTGCAGTCTCCTTCATTCTAATTTTCTCATGTAAGAAGTCATTTGTACACAAAGACATTTAAGTAAGTAAATTTCTTGGTGGCTGTAATTAATCTGTGTTGTTGATGTCATATGTAAGTTTAATTACGAATATTTTTAGTTTTTGCTACTTTGTATTATATTTCATATGAGAGCTTTGACCACAAAGAATCTTAAGTAGTATATTAATTAAAATTTGTTTTTGACAATAAAAGATTTTATCTTGTCATATCTTATATTACTTACACACACAAACACACGCACGCACACACACACACACACACACACACACACACACACACACACACACACATATATATATTTAGGATACAATGTCATTTCGGTTGTCACAAGTTCTTCAACACGTTTCTCTTGCTTCGAGAAACGCACAGAATAACACAAATATGTACACATAACCACGCATATCTTCAGACGCACACGCACGCACACACACACACACACACACACACACACACACACACACACACACACACAGGTACGCACACACACACGGAAACAAACAGGGAAACAGGTTCCAAGTGGACTCGGATGACAAAGGCGTTGGCACGCGATGCAATTCGACCAGATCTCCCTGAGGAGGCGGACGACGCCGAGACCCGGCTGAGAAGCTGGGAGGGAAGGAGGGAGGGAGGGAGGGAGGGTTGAAGCCCTAAGGAAAAACAAGACCCCACAACGTCCTCATGTAATGGTTTCCTGGAATCCAAACACACACATACACACATACGCACACACAAAGAAAAGAAAAGAAATTAATATATCACTGATACACGCACAAGGGTTATACATTTCTGTCACCTGTGTACAGGTACATGTATTATATATCCATGTAATTTTCTCGGGGAGAAGTTCTTAAAATGATTTTTCATGTAACCCATACTTGTTATTCTTTAGTCCCGTGGCCACCCCTTCAGCAGTGAATAAAATCGTCACGCGCTCACTAGATACCACTGGTTATTTTGTCGGTGGCCACAGCTGTGAGATCTGTGGCCCAATAGCGGGCTACAAACCACAGCCTGAGACACACTGTGACCTGAGAGAAAGAGAGAAAGAGAGAGAGAGAGAGAGAGAGAGAGAGAGAAAGAGAGAGAGAGAGAGAGAGACCAATATCCTCGCCACGCCATCAATGTAATTACTCTTGAGTAGTCACGGTATCCAATCCTAAACTACATCCATTCACACTTGATGATTTAAACAGCTTCGAAAAACATAGTCCTTGGGTTCTGATTTTCCCTCTTTGCCAGTGACGCGCTTTACCATTGTGCTACGTCATGGTGCGTTCGGGAAGATCCGGAATTGTACGCGGAAGTCTTCTCGAAAATCCCTCTAGGTGCTGGAAGTTCATGACCTTTTAATTTAAGAAAATAATAAATAATGATTTGATTCGGTTTAATGTAGCGAACTCTCCCTATCAGGAGGCTAGGATGGTGCCCCTTACGGTGGACTTTGTAACGTGTGAATCTGATAAAAACATGTCCTTGGTCCAACTCGCTGGCGGCAGAGTTGGACCAAGGACCCCTCGACTTCTGCCGCAAGTAGCGACGCTCAAACTCACTCGGCCAGTAATAGAAAAATAAGAAATTAACCTTTGCACAATTTGGCATGGCCCCAGTTATGTACCACGTCTCCGGGTACTGGAATCCCATGACTTTTCAATTTTTTTTTTAAGAAGAAATAGAAATCAGAATTCGGCTCCAGACATCTGGCTCGTGAGTATTTAATGTTTCATTGAATCTGAATTGCACAGTGTTGGTATGACGGCTGCAGTGATTTAGTGAAAATATATTCGAAAGGTCATGGAATTCCAGCACCTCGAGGTAAATCATGGAAGTCGTCAAATTTTGTGAATTTGGTTTCAGAAACTCCGTAAGCTAAAAAAAAAAGAAAAATCTTAGGAGATAGGAATAGATTTTGGGTAAACAAGGAAACGAATGAATAAAAAAAAAATTATATATTTTTTGAAAAGCAAGAATTGGATGCAGGAGAGGCGGAGGCGCAGCTTGAAAAAAAAATAGCAAGAACTCCTATTAAACAATTACTGTGCAGAGATGAGAACGTAGATAATTGTCTTTTATTGGAAATCCCTGAAATTTTTAAGTCTATGTTACGAAACAAAAGTTTCGAGATTTAGAAAATACCGAATACCAGAAGAACTTTTTTAACATTGTAATAGTTACTCTAAATGTATTCCTTTTTAATTACAGAAGTTTTGAATATTCCCATAAGAGAAAACTACCTATAATATATATATATATATATATATATATATATATATATATATATATGAACATTTTTAGAAGCTCCGCCGTGGGATACGAACCCTGACCCGTGCGTCGAAAATCACGGGGCCAAGACGTTAGCAACTATGCTACGGTGATGGTACAAAAGGACTGTTAGCATAGTTGCTAACGTCTTGGCCCCGTGATTTTCGACGCACGGGTCAGGGTTCGTATCCCACGGCGGAGCTTCTAAAAATGTTCAATCTGTCTTAAGAAACATACACAACATATATATATATATATATATATATATATACATGCATGTTCTATGGAGTTGAATATAAGGGATCTATTTAGTGCCCCTACGGATCAGAGTCACTCACAAATATTTTGTGGCTAATTACTATTCTTCTACTATCCTTCCGTTCTGCTACATTCTTTAGTGGGATAGAAGCGCTGGTTATTGCTAATAAAATTATATATCTATATATATATATATATATATATATATATATATATATATATATATATTTATATATATATATATCTATATATATATATATATATATATATATATATATATATATAATGTATGTATGTATGTATAGTGGATCTTTTGGAAGCAAAATTTATGGGCTAACGGCACCAGAAACAAGGGAATTAGGAATGAACGATAAGGGAGACAGGATCTAGCGATTTCGTTCCCTCTGAGGATTCTGCTTAGCCCACATGGTGCTTTTATTTAAAAAAAAAAAAAAAAAAAAAAAAAAAAAAAAAAAAAAAAAAAAAAAAAAAAGGACGATTCTATTCGGTGTAAAGAAGCTTCCTCAATTTTTCATTTTATTAATCTACTTCTATTCATATTTTTTCATTTATTAATTTATCTATTAATTAATTTATTCATTTATTTATTTACTTATCAATTTATTTATTCGTTTATTTCTAAGTCAAGGTTCAAAGAACGACTAAGAGTCGTGATTACTGCGGAAGTCCAGAAGACAGGGGGCCCCTCAGCGAGCGTATTATCCAACTCGCCGAGGATGACTGACACCCGGAGAGACAGGGCTCTTCACGTAGACAGACAGCCAGAGACAGACACATCAGATGGACGGAACAAGGGGAGGGGAGACGGGGGATGTCGACCCGTCCCGTGTGACAGAACGACAGAAAACGGGAGGACAGGAGGACGGTAGGACAGAGAGAAGGAGGAAGGACGGAGATGAGAGGATAATGATTGGTTGCATTGGGAGTCCTTTGGTGTTCCCCGATCCGGATGTCGCGACCGAAGAGAGGGATTGGCATTGTGAGAGAGAGAGAGAGAGAGAGAGAGAGAGAGAGAGAGAGAGAGAGAGAGAGAGAGAGAGAGAGAATGAGAAAGAAAAAGTGAGAATGAGAAAATGAAAGAACGAAAGAGAGAGAGAGAATGAGAAAGAAAAAAGTGAGAATGAGAAAATGAAAGAACGAAAGAGAGAGAGAGAGAGAGAGAGAGAGAGAGAGAGAGAGAGAGAGAGAGAGAAAGTGAGAATGAGAGAATGAAAGAACGAGAGAGAGAGAGAGAGAGAGAGAGAGAGAGAGAATGAAAGAACGAGAGAGAGAGAGAAAGAAAGAGAAAGTGGGAATGAAAGAATGAAAGAACGAGAGAGAATGAAAAAACGAATAAAAGAACAAGAGAGAGCGAGAGACAGAGACAGAGAGAGAGAGAGAAAGAGAGAGAAAGTGAGAATGAGAGAGAGAGAGAGAGAGAGAGAGAGATAAAGTGAGACTGAGAGAATGAAAGAATGAATAAAAGAACGAGAGAGAGAGAGAGAGAGAGAGAGAGAGAGAGAGAGAGAGAGAGAAAGGGGGGGAAGGGGAAGCACGTGTTGTGTAGCGGCACCAGCACACACCAAAACCATGTTAGGGGGGTCGGGTCAATTGGCCAGGTCAAAATTGTTTTTAGGGACAAAAAAAAAAAAAAAAACTGTAACAAAGGATGAGGATGCTGTGGGGAATGGGGAAGGGAATGGGAACGACGATAGTTGAAAGAAATGGCTGATAAGAGAGAGAGAGAGGGTTAGTGGGAGAGGAAGGGGAGGAAGGAGAGAGGGGAGTGTAGGGGAGGGAAGGGGAGATAAAGAGCAAATGAAGAGAAATGGGAAGAGAGAATGGGTAATAGAGAAGGGGAGGCGAGGCAAAGTGAAGGGGGGAAGGGGGAAAGGGGGGAAGGGGGGAAGATGGGAGGGGGAAGGGGAGGGGGGAAGAGTGGGAGGAAGGGTGGGAGGAAGGGTGGGAGGTGGGTCGAAATCAATACGTAATTGACAAAAATAAGGGTAAACAAAAGGCAAGGAATGTGCGTGATGTGGGGGAGGGTGGAAGGGTGGGAGACTGAGAGGGTGGGAGATTGAGAGGGTGGGAGGGTGGGAGATTGGGAGACTGAGAGGATGGGAGATTGAGAGACTGAGAGAGTGGGAGATTGGGAGACTGGGAAGGTGGGGAGGGTGGGAGATTGGGAGACTGAGAGGGTGGGAGATTGGGAGACTGAGAGGGTGGGAGACTGTTAGACTGGGAGGGTGGGAGATTGTTAGACTGGGAGGGTGGGAGATTGTTAGACTGAGAGGGTGGGAGATTGTTAGTCTGGGTGGGTGGGAGGGTGGGAGATTGTGAGACTGGGAGGGTGGGAGGATAGGAAAATGGGAGAAAAAGAGGATGGGAGAAGAAGAGGATGGGAGGATAAAAAGATAGGAATACGTGGGATAAAAAGGGAAATTGAAGAGAAATGGAGAGAGGGGAAAGGAAAAGAGAGGAAGGAGAGAAGAGAGAAGAAAGAAAACTAAAGAGGACTGGAGAGAGAGAGGAAAGAGAGAGAGAGGAAGGGGAAAGAGAGAAGAAGGAAAATTGGAGAGGAATGTAGATAGCGGAAAGGGAGAGAGAGGAAGGGGAGAAGAGAGAAAGAGAGGGGAAAGAATACATTGGAATGAGGAAGGGGACAAATGGAAAGGGGAAGAGGGAAAGTGGAAAAGGAGGAAAAGAGGGAACGGAAAAGAGAAGAAGGAGGAGAGAAAGATGGAGAGAAGATGGGGAGAGTGCAAGGAGAAAGAGAAAGGCAAGAGCGAGTGGAGAAGGATGGAGAGAGGAAAGAGAGAGAAAAAAGAGAGAAAAAGAGAAGAGTCGAGAAATTTGGGAGAATAAGTGGAGGAGCGAGAATGAAACAGAAAAATGAAAAAAAGGAAGAAGAAAGAGAAGACATCAGATGAGAGAAAGATAAGAAAGGGAACGGGGGAGGGAAAGAGAAAGAGAGAGAGAGAGAGAGAGAGAGAGAGAGAGAGAGAGAGAGAGAGAGAGAGAGAGAGAGAGAGAGAGGAAAAGGAAGATTAGAACTCTGATGAGAGGAACGGGAGGAAGAGCAAATGAGAGAAAGGAGAAAGAGAAGATTGCTGAGAGAGAAATCATGAGGAAATGAACGAAAGCAACGTAGAAATTAACGAAAATAAAGAAGTAACAGGAGACGAAAACAAAAGAAAAGAAGCCGAGATGATGGTTGAGAAAGACAAAAAACAAACAAACATAATTGATAAAAGAAAAACAAAGGAAAAGAAGGGAAAGGAGAGTAAGGAGAAAATATGATTAAAGAGAATAAAAAAAATAACTAATAGGATAGTGAAGAGAGAGAAAGAGAAGAAAGAGAGGGAGGTGGGAGGGGAGGGGGAGGGGCGGGGAGGGAGTGGAAGAGAGTGAGAGGGAGGAAGCGGACCGGTGTTGCCACAAAAAACAGGAAAACGAGAAGAAAAGGCATTTAGGAGGGAAGGAAGGGACCCCACCACAACCGACGTCCCCCCCACGGCCCCACAGCCAACAAACCTACCATTTAGCCTTTTACTAAATAAATGTATTCTCTACCTTTCTGGATTTTTTTTTTTTTTTTAGAGACACAAAATTCTCTCACTCTATCTCTCTCTCTCTCTTTCCCTCTTTTCTCTCTCTCTCTCTCACTCTCTCTCTCTCTCCCTCTTCTCTCTCTCTTTCCCTCTTTTCTCTCTCTCTCTCTCACTCTCTCTCTCTCTCTCTCGTTCTCTCTCTCTTATCTCTCTCTCCCTACCTCCTTCACCCTCACCCTCTTTCTCTCTAGTCCTCTCTCTCCCTTTCTTCTCTCTCTTATTCTCTCCCTACCTCCTTCACCCTCTCTCTCTCTCTCTCTCTCTTTCCGTCTCTCTCTTTCATGAACACAAACGCTCTCGGCTATAATCGAGCTACAGGACATAAAGTTCACTAGATTTTATTCACTCCCATGGCTGTTCACACTAGCGGTTTGAACTGCGCCGAAACCACGGCAGTACTTCATAGTCGAGGAAAAAATGCTTTGTGAACGCCTCCATTCACTTAGAATGTAAGGACACCGCCGCGGTTCAAACCGCAAGTGTGAACAGGCCTAATTCTTCATTAACTCCTCCCGTAGCGGTTGGTACTTGTCCCTCTTAAGGGATATTTACATGGCCAAACGGTTTGTCAAACAAATATTTGAAGCGAATGTTTGACCGTGTGAATGGGGTATTTGGTTGTCAAACACGTTTGTCAAACGAGTTTGACATCCATATACCCCATTCACACGGTCAAACATCACCTCAAATATGTTTGACAAACCGGGTTTGAACATCCGTTTGACAAACCGGGTTTGACCAATCTGGTCTGACAAACCTGGTTTGACAAACCGAGTTTGACAAACCGTTTGACCGTGTAAATGGCCTTTTAATCAACCTGCCGCCATGCTATTTAATTCAACATTCAAAGCCTCCTGACCTTTATGACAGGAGTCATGCATGCAGGCATGCAACGCCTGCATGCTTGGAAGTCGTCATGCAAATAATTGTCATAGGCTCACACATTTTATCGACTTCACGACCTCCTGTGGAAGCTATCGAGCGATGCATCACCCACATGATCACGTAAGCGAACAAATATGACCCTACCAGTTGAGACCTTACGGTCTGTATATAGATTCATCTATCGTCAGTCATGTGACCATAAGTACAGACAGTTATTTGTGTGTGTGTGTGTGTGTGTGTGTGTGTGTGTGTGTGTGTGTGTGTGTGTGTGTGTGTGTGTGTGTGTGTGTGTGTGTGTGTGTGTGTGTGTGTGTGTGTGTGTGTTTATTTGTCATTATCTATTCATTTATTTTATATATATATATTCATTTATCTATTCATTTCTTCTGTTTTTTTATATACATTTATTTACTCTATTCTTTTTATATCGCATCCGACCTAAAAAGGCGTAGACTCAGAAGTGACTTGATACAGGTTTTTAAGATTCCAAAGGGAATTGACAACATCAGATGTGACAAAATTTTCACACTGAATGAAAATCAGACAAGAAAAAATGGTCTCAAAATTGTCAGGAAATAGATTTAATTTGGAAGTGGGTAGAAACAACTTCGCCAGCCGTGCAGTTGATGAATGGAACAAACTTCCTGCAGAGGCAGTGCAATGTAGTTCAATTCGAAACTTTAAGAATCATTTAGATAAACACCTAAGCAAGATGCTGTAATGACTGTCATTTATTTTATATTGTTTATTTGTTTTGTTATCATTTGTCTTTTTGTTCATTATTATTTGCTTGATTCACATTTATTATTAGTTATAGTCAATCTATTATTATTTTCTATTTACCTGGTTGTTTATTATTTAACTATATGCAATTATTTTATTTATTAATATTCATATTATTATATTTTTATATATTTATTCATAACTATTTTTTCGCATCCTACCTAGTTATGGACCAAAAGGTCTCCTATCGGCATGTTCCGCCTTTATCATCCTTTGTAGTTATGGACCAAAAGGTCTCCTGTCGGCATGCTGTGTGTGTATGTGTGTGTGTGTGTGTGTGTGTGTGTGTGTGTGTGTGTGTGTGTGTGTGTGTGTGTGTGTG
>NC_134778.1:61972302-61974802 GCF_046742065.1 Oratosquilla oratoria | reverse complement strand
AGGAAAATGAGGAGGAAGAAGAGGAGGAGGAGGAAGGAGTAGAAAAAAAGCAAACATGGGAATGAGAAGAAGAACGACAAGAGGAAGCAAAGGAGGAGGAGAAGGTGGAGAGGAAGGAAACATGAAGTTAGTAGAAAAATACAAATATGGGAAGGAGAAGGAGAGGGAGAAATTAAAAAGAGAAAAAAAACAAAGAGAGGAAGAAGAAGGAGAAGGAGAAGGAGAAGAGGAAGAAAGTAACTAAAGAGGAGGAGGAAAAGAAGAAAAAAGAGAAAGAGAAGAGGAGGAGTAAAAGAACGACAAGGTAGAAGGAGAGGAAGCTAAGGAGAAGGAGGAAGAGAAAGAGGAGAAGGAGGAGGAGAAGAATGACAAGGAAGAAGAAAAGATAAGGAAGGAGATAGAGGAGGAGGAGGAATAGGAGGAGGAGGAGGAAAGTGACAAGATAAAGGATTGACACATTAAGTGTACAAAAGATAGTTAAAAGAGAAGAGAGAAAGGGGAGAGAGAGAGAGAGAGAGAGAGAGAGAGAGAGAGAGAGAGAGAGAGAGAGAGAGAGAGAGAGAGAGAGAGAGAGAGAGGGGGGGGGGAGGGGAGAACTCTCATCCAACCGAACGATCAGGTTATCGGCCCACGAACAAAAGGTCTAAACAGGAACAGGTCAACTCGCTTAGAGGAAAAATGAAGAAAACGACAGCGACATGACGTCATAAGGAGGCGCCCAAGGCTGAGAACGAACTCGCAGGTCCAATCAGTCGCCTGTGACACTTCTTTCCGTGGTGAACCGTCCTTATCTTGTTCACACTTTTTTATTTTGGGGGGGCTGAGGGGTGAGGGGTGAGGGGTGAGGGGTGAGGGGTGAGGGGGAGGGGAGAGGGGATCTCCTGACGATGCATCGAGGCACAAACGAACGCACTCACGTCGGTCTCCGACGAAGACGAAGACGAAGACGAAGAGGAGGACTGAGGGCAAACAACCAATACTCCTACATCAAGTGTGACCCTTCAAGACAGGAGAAGGAGAGGAAGGGAAGCCCCCACAACTCAAGGAGGAGGGGGGGATAACGGAGAAGGGGGAGAAGGGGGAGAGGGTGGGAAGCATCAGCTCTCAGCAGGGGAGGAAAGCTGGGGAGACAAAGAGAAGCGGACAGAGGTAGGAGACTAGATCAGAAGATATGTGCATTGGGGGGAAGTGGAGGGCTAAGGGGGGGGAGAACGGAGAAGGGAGAGAAGGGGGGAGAGTGTGGGAAGCAGCAGCTCTCAGCTGGGGAGGAAAGCTGGGGAGACAAAGAGAAGCGGACAGAGGTAGGAGACTAGATCAGAAGATATGTGCATTGGGGGGAAGTGGAGGGCTACGGGGGGAAGACTGGGGGGGTGAGGGATGTAGGGAGTGGTGGGGGTGAAAGGGAGTGGAGGGGAAGTTGAGTGGGGTCCTCGGTAAGGTAATAGACTCTTTAGATCATTTGTTTTTTAACTCAACAGAAGCGGTCAAGAGGATCTGGTACAAAAAGAGGATTTTCTTCTTTTCTTCTTCTTCTTTTTCTGTTCTTTCGAGTTTCAAAACGTCCTCATACACAGCAATTTTATTCATCCAGTAGATGACAATGGATGATTTCAGTCACTTTCGAAGATTTTATTCTACTATTTTTATTCTATCCTATCAAATCAATTATTTTGGCCCAACTATTTTTACTATTAGATTATCTTTAATATCATTATTAAGATCAGCTTCATCCACGAGGAGCTAAGATGGAAGGGGTGGAAAGGGTAGTGGGGAGGGGAGTGTAATGGGTGGTAACAGGTATGCGCCTCTGATTTGGCTACCCCCCTAATAAGGGGGAAAACTTCTTGGTATATACCCTTAGATAGCTAGACGAATAGATTCAACTTGAATATTTCTTTGCCCAAACCCTTACTTTCCCGGCGGTCCTTTTTCTTTTTGTCTCTTTGCCAACTACCTATTTTCTTCATCTCCATAATGACCCCCTCTACACCCCCCTCTTCCACCCCTCCCACCCTCAGCAGTATCAACGTAAACAATGTACGATTCCCCATGACATAAACCCCCACATCTCAAGCCCCTACTCACCCGGACCGAATGCCACCCCACCGAGGACCTAATAACCCCGGTTCCGGGGACATAACCTCTCTTCACCGCCCCCCGGAAACAGGTGCTTGCCGGACGATCGTGGACATTGAGCTGACGATTGATGTCATTTTTTTTTTTTTTTTTTTTTTTTTTTTTTTACTTCGATTGCCGATGAGGTCCAACAGGAGCCTTGCTGAGCACAGCGGCATTTGATCTCTCGTCGGTCGTCGACGTGTGTTTGGTCTTCTGCTCAATAGCTGCTCTCTCTCTCTCTCTCTCTCTCTCTCTCTCTCTCTCTCTCTCTCTCTCTCTCTCACTTTCAACCCAATCAGGATTCATCTTTAGGAGCTATCGTTTCGTTTGTAAAACACACACACACACACATATATATATATATATATATATGTATATATAT
>NC_134778.1:61967302-61969802 GCF_046742065.1 Oratosquilla oratoria | reverse complement strand
GGGGGGGGGGTAAGGCCCAGCACGGATCTAATATAGATCTTATGCTTTTAACAATTCATGTTCTCTTTTTTCCGAAGATATTTTGTAATGTTTTCTATATCTCATACTGTGTCACAAATCGAAGATAATCATAAGGCGTTATATTAAACCTGGTGGACCGAAAATATTTTTGCAATTTTGAATTTTCTTAAGTTATAATATCTATGGATGAGGAAAGATAACGAAAATGTTTTTGAACAACTGCCTAGTGGTATTACGGGTAACTGACTTGAAGTCCTATTTATCTAATTTACTTTTTCTAACTCTGGTTTTGTGGCTCTGAAATTTTACTTCAACACATATCTAAACTACAGTAATAGTACAAATCAGTCAAGTAAAACTATAATTTCTTCTAGTTGACGAAAATCACATTTCTTTACATTTTTTTAATATGCTGGTAATGGCTCTACAAAATCAGTATATTTAAGAGTTGCTTTTTCTCCGTAATTCTACGTTAAGTTTTAAGCTGTTGCAGATTATAAACCGGGTTGAGTAGTCTTATGATTTCCTCTAGTTCATGAAAATTACATTTCTTTAATGTAGATTGATAAAGACCTTACAAAAATTATTATATCCTTCTCTCTCTCTCTCTCTCTCTCTCTCTCTCTCTCTCTCTCTCTCTCTCTTTTCTACGTTAGCTTAGAAACTGCCAAAGATTGTAGTCCGGGTTGAGTACTGTTGCAGGGGTGTGGACTGTGATCGTTAGGTGTTTGCCGGTCGAGCAAAAGGGAGAAACGGATTCAGAATTCGCAGCAATTTAGGTCTGGACTGACTAGCACAGAGTGTCTGGGTGTTGCGGTCCTTCTGCTCTGAGTGTCCACGTGGAGATCAACTCCCTTTTACAGCCGCGAAACGGGACACTAGCCAATCAGCAACGAGCTTCAAGAGCGTTCCAGCCAATCGCAAGTCAGCTCAGGAAAAAGAGCAAGTAGGCAGTTGACCTGTGCCCTCAGATCGTGAAGGTCGGCTGCTTGCTGACCTCATCATCCCTGATAAGCTTCAGAGGATTTCACCGAAGTGACGACGTAACGTGGTGGACAACTTTCGGACAAGGGGAAGAAAAAGAATGTGATAGAGGTGCTGAGAACGGAGGAATGAAGAACGAGAGACGCAGAAATTAACGGAAGTAAAACGAAAGAGAGAAAGAGAGGGTTGAGGGGGGAGACTGGGTGTGTGTATATGAGAGAAAACGAAACTAGAAGAGAGGGATGGAGGGAGAGAGAGATAAAATGAATGATAAAAAGTAGGTATATAGAGCATGATTAACAGGAACGAGATGAAGACAAGGAAGAGGAACGAAAAGAAGAAGAAGAAAAAGAAAACGGAAGGCGGAGGGTGGGTGAGTGGTTGTATCAAAGAGGAAGGAACAGGAAGGGGTGGGTGGGCGTGAGTGGGCGTGTGGGGGGGGGAGGGTCGGCGAGATAGCGGGTAACGACCCGATCGCCAATATAATCGGACCAATGAATAAAATCTCCCGAAACGGAGAGTCAGTCGTGACCTCACGACCGATCTCACGCTTTTCTTGAGGAACTTCCTCTCACGCTTCGCACACCGTGAGAGATAAACACTCCGGAAGCGCACTGTTTTCGTATTCGCTTAGTAGAGGGTTCGAGTCCCGCACTCCTCTTCGATTCTCAGCAGTGAGTGTTACTTGGCCCACAACAGCTCCCAAAGCACACAGGGCAAAGGTAGCGGTTCCGGAAGCAGATACTCAGCGTCTCCTGGTGTAGACTCCTCATTTTCCATGAAACAAGGAGACATCTTGCGACCAGCCGCACTCACCACTCACCTTACTATCTTCCAGCAGAAGGAAGAAGAAGAAGAAGAAGAAGAAGAAGAAGAAGAAGAAGAAGAAGAAGAAGAAGATCTATACAGGTGGTTCCTGGAATCTGTTTCCAGCGTCACTCAGGGATGACTGGCTCCAGATCTTTACGTTCCAGAGCGAGGCAGGTCCGTTGCGGGTTGTCTGCGCTCGAGCGAGAGGGTGACCGCTGGGGTTAGGTGAGTCTTCATCCCAAAGGTGCTGAGGTGGGGGACTGGGGGGATTGATGTGGGGGATTGGGGTGGGGGATTGAGGTTGGAGTGGGGATTATTCTGCTTGGGTCTTTAGGTTTTTTTGCTTTGATTCGGCCGTCCTCTCTTGTAAAAGGATGAAGTTCTATACACAACAGCAAAACAACAACATAATAATAATAATAACAATGATAATGATGATGATGATGATGATGATGATGATGATGATGATGATGATGATGATGATGATGATGATGATGACAGTACTCATAATAATAATAGTAATGATACTGATCACGATAACAACAACGAAGAAAAAGAAAATGGCAGAAGGAAATCACTGCAACGAATCCAAATACATTCCTCCACTTCTACTCCACTCCATCCACTCGCCCTCCTTCTTTACCCCCCTCCCTCACCTCCCTCCATCCATCCCTCCCTCCATCCA
>NC_134778.1:61912302-61964802 GCF_046742065.1 Oratosquilla oratoria | reverse complement strand
TTTCATTTAACTAACAAGCTGCTAGTGCGTGCTAGATCCACCCAAAGAATACACTAAAAAAATCTCACACCCTTGAATTGTTCCTTGATCTCTCATGCATACATTAAAAGTTGATGAAGCTTCTGATAGAGTCCGTCTTCAGCCACAGCACTGAAGAATAAGTGCGCTCGGAATGCAGACGAAAAACTAAGTAAATGTATGCAAGCGGCTCAGGTTGCTGTGTCATTGCGTTTGCAATATCATCACCCGAGAAGGGGTTTTCCACTTCCCTCCCAAAGGACGAATGAATCCCCCCCACGAAAACCCCTTCCCTAAATACACCCCCCCACACACACACTTAACCCTGGAATACCAGAAGGAATATAAGAACTTAAACACAACGAAAAGATTAACACCTTACTGTCTTAACACTGTTAATCAACCAGTCCCTTACTGTCTTACTGTATTCAGCGCATAATGTAGAACACAATGTTGTTCGTTTGTAAGTAAAAAAAATACTAAAGTGACAATCCAAAATATACCAAATTCCTATGCTTGGTATCGATAGATAATCGCGTTTGATACAAGATTTTTGTCATAGCTATAGATTTTTTTTCTCTTCTTCTTTGGGGTTTTTCAATCTCGTTTCCCTTACCCTGAAGCCCAAATTGGACCTTTACCCTAAACCTTCATCATGCTACCCAAACCGCTCCTTCTTTGTGATGTTTGATCACCCTGACCTCCTCCTAGGGCCCCTCCTCCCCCCTCCTCCCCTCCTCTCCCCCCTCCTCCCCTCCTCTCCCCCTCTCCCCCCCCCGCCCCCTTCTTATCGATCCTCAATTCATCCCTTCTTCAGCCAGCTGGTCAAGGTCCTGCAATGGCACCGTCCCACGTACACACGTGCACACACATACACACACACACACACACACACACACACACACACACACACACACACACACACACACACACACACACACACACACACACACACACACACACACACACACACACACACAGGCCACCAACCCACGTCAATAGCAAAAAAAAATAATAATAATAAATAAATAGATAAACAATAACCAAAGGGAGTGGAGTGGAGTAGGAGAGGGGTAGGGGGTCAACATCAAACCATCAAATGACTCAACAACCCCGAGCGCCTCCCTACAACACCTTTATACTCCTCTACACCACTATCACCACCATAGCTACACCGCTTCCTGTCCGGCAGGCGTGTCCAGACAACGCGTGGGGAGGCGGGGGAGGAGGAGGAGGGGGAGGAAAGGAGGGTGGGAGGGGGGGAAAGGAAGGGGGAGGGGGGAAAGGAAGGGGGGAGGGGGGTAAGGAGAATGGTCATGCAAGCGTCCTAGTTTGGTGATGAGTTGGAGGAAGATGGGGAACAGGAGAAGGACGAGAAAGAAAACGGGAAAGATTAAACAAATTTTACGAGAGAAAGAGAGCGGGTGGGTGGGAGCGATGTCAGGAAATGGGCGGAAAAGAGAAACGAAAAAGAGAAGTAAAGAGGGCAATGCCACTGGAAGAGGAGACACAAAAGGGATAGAAGGATGGAATAGAGACGGAAGGAAAAGAGGAAAAAAAGAAAGATTCGGCACAAATAATGATAATGATTACAGAAGCCTACGATGACCATTTCATTATTCTTTGCAAAGTTTGATACATTTTTGGAGTTAAGCCTGTTCCTTTGATTGACTTAACCTTTTCGTTCGACGAGTCCACGAGGGGGGTGGGTGGTTTCTCAGTTGAATAAAATCGCCCGGCGGTAGCCACAATAGAATATTTGAATAATAGACATCAAGGATGATTTGACTCAAGGCTCTTCTCTGATTAGTTGTACTTTTCCCCTTTCGTTCCGATGGGCAATTCTATTCATGTCCGTGTCAACCACAAGGCCGTAGTAGTAGTCGTAGTAGTAGTAGTAGTAGGAGTAGTAGTAGTAGTAGTAGTAGTAGTTGTAGTAGTAGACGCAGTAGCAGTAGTAGTAGTAGTAGTAGTAGTAGTAGTCGTTGTTGATGTTGTTGTTGATGTTGTTGTAATTATCATTATATTATTATTAATATTATTATTATTATTATCATTATTATTAATATTATTATTATTATTATTATTATTATTATTATTATAATTATTATTATTATTATATATATATATATATATTTATATATTTTTTTTTAAAGAATTAAATCATTCTGGAAGAATCAATGAGATTTCATCAACACAGGTTATGTGTCCCTGCAGACCAAAATTTCTCCTGCCTCGTTCATTATTATTGTAGACCATATGTTGCGAAAACATGAATTCAACTGAATTAAATCACCTGCCTTTAGCCAGAAGAAAATGTGCTAAGTGCATCGTTGTGACCACATGATTCATGCTGCATTCTAATCATCTTGCAGAAGAGGAGGAGGAGGAGAAGGAGAAGGAGAAGAAGAAGAAGAAGAAGAAGAAGAAGAGAAAGAAGAAAGATGATGAATATGAAGAAAATGTAGAAAAACGAAGAAAAAGAAGAGTAAGAAGAAAATAAGATAAAGAAGAATAAGATGAGGAAAAAGAAGAAGAAAAAGAAAAAGAAGAAGGAGCAGAGAAGGAAAAAAAGAAAAAGAACAAGAGGAAGAGAGAGAAAAAGAAGAGGAAGGAGAAGAAGATGATGAAGGAGAAGAAGGAGAATAAGAAAAATAAAAAGAGAAGAACTGGTGAGGGAAGGTCACTTGAGGAAAGAGAAGGTTTGATACAAACAAAGATTTTGTTCCTATGTGTAGAGGCACTAACTGAATATGATTTTATTTAAAGAAAATATCTCCACCCCCCCCACAAAAAAAAACAGGAATAACAAAGCTCGCCTGGAAATAGAAAAATAGTACGAAATTTACCTTGACACCCATATAATATTATCCTACCAATTTTCAATTAAAAAAAATCTAGGAAAAAAATATTGTGATGAAAGGGTTTATAAATGAAAAGACGATAAAAATAAGTTTGGTCCTGGTTTGAAGTAAATAGGACGAGTTTTGAAGTTCCGGCCATATAAAGATTTCTACATTTTTAATGACCTTGGCCTTGACCTTGACCTTTATCCAATTACTCTCAAGATCTGATGGGTTCATTCTGAGCTTATTGTCCTTCTTTCCTGAAAATTTCATGTCAACTGATTCAGTCGTTTTAGTATAATGTTACTAACAACCAAAGAGAGACAATCGATCAAAATCAATACCTGAACCCCGTATGCCGCCAAAGAAAAATGAAAATCCCCCAGAGAATACAAAAATCACCAAGGGGTGGAATAATGCTTAGAAAACATTTTACCGCATTAAAGAGCATATGGGTCACATGAAGAATTGTCACCCCAGAACGCCCACATGAAGAATCGTCACCCCACGAGATCCCACCTGAAGAATTGTCATCCCAGTACGCCGAATATCAACAGTGGAATAAAGATTAGGTTTGGTTAGGTTATCTTAGGTTAGGTTAGGTTAGGTTAGGTTAAGTTGGGTTAGGTTAAGTTAGGTTAGGTTACGTTATGTTATGTTAGGTTAGGTTACGTTAGGTTACGTTAGGTTAGGTTACGTTAGGTTAGGTTAGGTTAGGTTAGGCTAGGTTGAATGAGGGTTATGCTCATGTCATCAACTTATACAACCAAATAATCGTAAACCCAGGATGACCCACATGAATAATTGTCACCCTAAGATAGCCCTCATAAACATATAGATACAATTTCCTTCAAAACCATGAAGTGAATAATTTGGCTTCACTCGCGAGGCTTCTGCGCCGTTTCTCTATTTATGGAACCCCGCGCGAGGCTAAATCTCTTGGTCAACACTGCCCAACGGCCGTCGGGGTCATCTGCGTGTGAAGTCGTGTCAGCCACACCTAAGAAACAGATCACACGTGTCCACACGCAGCTCGGCTTTGTCAACAGACAGTTGGCCGTGTTCACAAACACAGATCAACGCTGTCTGAGTCCACAAACACAGATCAGCTCTGTCCATGTCCACAAACGGAGGTCAGTCCTGGACGGGTCATCGCGAGTACCACTTGGGTTGTCCTTGAGTGCCACTTCCAGCCTCGAAGCCCCGACGCCAAGGATTTTATTCTGGTGAGCGGCAGGCGATTTTATTCCAAGAGGTGCCTCTGGCCACTGGGAAAGGTTTACCCTTCGAGATGGAGACATAAACAACAGAATCTTTGTCTCGGCTGAGGACAAGGAGGAGCTTCGAGTCGTCCACTTCGACTTTGAGGAAAGAGTTTCGACTACAAACCGAAATTTGCCCCCACCAAAAAAATCCTGTGGACTGTCCTTTGCCAGCTCAAGACACCCCCAAATCAGAGGCCACTCATTAGCTGAATAAAATCGATTGCCGGCACCCAGAATAAGGTCCATGAAGTAGGCCAAAGATTTACCACCGAGACAAATAAAATCACCTGACGGCAGATAGAGATAAAGGACAAAGTACCACCTGGTATGGAAGGAGTTGAGGAAGCAGAAAACAAACAAACGGATCCCAGAACTCACCGTGTCACTCTTTACATATTCAATTCTGGCTAACCCCAGACGATATTATTCCGGTGAGGGGGAAAGGGTGGGGAAGGGATCTTGAAGAATTGGAACCCCCACGACTGAATAAAATTGCCTGGCGGAGGTAAAGAACAAAATATCTCCTGATTATGATAAACTGAGAAGTCGAAACACGGGAAACAGTGATTACGTAACAGATGACGACGGGGGTGGACGGGGGTGGAAGGGGGATGTAGGGGGGTGGAAGGGGGTGGAGGGGGTGGAGGGGGGAGTTCACAGGCCATGGCTATCCGCATATTAAGGGCAAAGGTGATTGATTAGGTCGTAATTAACTGACATCTGGTGTTGTCTCCCCGCTTATTTTCATTTCAATTCTTATTTATCTATGTATCTCCCTATTTACTTTATTATCTTAACTTTATTATCTTACCAAGATAAGAGGGAGGGAGGAGGGTGGAGGGGAGTGGAATATATAGGAAATGGAATGGGTGGGAGTGGTTTCTATGCCTTTTTCTTTTTGGCTACCCCCCCAGTAGGGGGAAAAATCCTTTGGTATATGTATGTATATATGTATGTTACCTATTTATCCTTTGATTCGTCAACTTACCCATTTATCTATTCATTTATGTATTTATCTATTTATCAACTTATTTATCATAAAAGCTATCTTGTAAATTATACAACGGACCTTGTGTATTACATTAGTCATCTGCTGTATTGCATCAGACATTTGATGTATTACATAAAGGATACGGCAGATTACATGATATGCCTGTTAGATTACTTGAAGCATCTATTTTACTACATAGATATTTCTTTCTGTATTACATCATGTACCTGATGTATTATAAAATACATCTGGTGAATGACGTCATTCATCTAATGGAAACGAGAATGAGAAACTAAATCATGAAATCAAAATAAAAAATAAAAATAAAAATCAAAGAAAATATCAAGGTTTGCTTACTCAAGAGTAAGATGTGAGTACATTAAATCGCCTGCCTTCAGCCAGAATAAAATCAACAAAGTGTGTTACTATGTTGGAAAAGTTAATGTATGATAGAACTAATAAGATTCTGAAGAAAAGCGAAGGATGATGGATGGATGGATGGATGAATGGATGATTGCATGGAGAGATGGATGAGGGGAATGTTGACGATGAAATTAGGAAGGGGAAGAGAATGAATTAGGGGGGTAGGGGGGAATTAGGGGGAACTGGGGGGGAAGGGGGGGACCCAGTATGGGGGAGAAAGGGACATGTGGAATGGGTGGGGGAAGTGGGAAGGGGGAGGTTGATGGAATGAAGGGGTGAGAAGAGATTGATAGAAATTGACTGAAGCAGCTTTAACGAAGGACATTCCTCCTTCTTTCCCCCCATCTCCCAATCCCCCCTACTATCTCTCCCCCCACCTCCCACAACCCCTATCCCACTACTCCTCCCTCCCTCTACCTCCTCCTTTCCCTCCTCTTTCTCCTCTTCTTCCTCCTCACCCTCCTCCCCTTTCCCCAAACATATGGGGTAGTGGATGTACAAGTTTTATCATGTCAACATTTTAAGTATTTTACTGACACCCCTACGGCCCAGAGGCACGCAGCAATATCTTATGACTGAAGACTAATCCCTACCCAAAGAAGAAAACACGGATCACTTTGAACTGCTACTATCCTTCACTATTGCTAATTACCTTAACATGTATTTGACGTAGGCGACCGTGGAACTATCTTACAAAGGATTACAAAGGAGGAGCATGGCGACAGGGGACCTTTTGACCCATAACTAGGTCGGATGCAAAAAAATCATGATAATGATAAATAAATAAAATTATAATAACATAAATAATAACAAATAAAATAAGTAAATAAATAAGTAAAGTTAAATAGTAAACAAGCAGGTAAATAGTAAATAATAATAAATATAGACGGATAAATAATGATAAATGATAATCAATGAAATAACAATAAACAAACAGACAAATAATAACAAACAAATAAATAAATAGATCTTGGACTTTCCCCTTCCAACGTCTTGTAGTAAACTACCCAAATACGAGTGTGTCTCTCGCTGTCTACCACGATCCCTCCTCCCTTTGTTTAAAAAAAACGATTAGACAACTTTATGGATGGGGACGACAGGTGGTGATAGATACGGAGCTGCCTAGTGTAGGCCTTATGATCTCTTGCAGTCTCCTTTATTCTTATGTTCTTATGTTCTTCAGTCATTCCTAGAAGGCTAATTCTTCCCAGTTCTCCTGTTCGGAGTATATGACCAAAGAAGGATAGTTGTCTACCTCTAAAGGTTTCTACCAGCGACCATTTTTGTCCCGGTTCTGCCACTGCACCTCCTCAAATCCCTCCTTGACCTCCACTAAACCTCCACACGATGTCATCTCCAAGGACAGAAGCGCTGGTTACAGGGGGCGGAATACAATAACCTCCCCTAACTTCTCCTTTTCCTCCTCCTCCCTCTCCCCTGTCCTGTACACACACACGCTCAAGCCAGGTCTCGCAAGTTCCCGGCTATAATATTTGCCTTAACCTCCTCTTTCTCCTCCCTCCCTCCCTCTCCCTCCCCCCTTCACTCCCTCCCTCCCCCTACCCTCCCTCCCTCCCCCTTCCCTCCCTCCCTCCACATTCACCTCCACTCCAGCTTTCTCCTCTCTCCCTCTCCCCATCCCTCCCTCTCTTCTTCCCTTCCTCCCCTTCCCTCCCTCCCTCCCCCTTCTCTCCCTCCCTCCCTCCCTCCCTCCCTCCACATTCACCTCCACCCCAAATTTCTCCTCCCTCCCTCCCTCTCCCTTCCCTCCCTCCACATTTACCTCCACTCCAACTTTCTCCTCCTCCCTCCCTCTCCTCTTCCCTCTATCCCCCTTCCCTCCCTCCCTCCCTCCCTCCTCCTTCCTTCTCTCCCTCCCTCCCCCTTCCTTCTCTCCCTCCCTCCATATTCACCTCCACCCCAACTTTCTTCTTCGCTTCATAAAAGACTCGACCTCCCAACTCCTCCAAATTCGTCCTCCTTCTTTATATTTGAAATTAGGTTCCTTTTTTGAGTGGGGAGAGAAGGTAGCGTGGCTGGTAATGGGGGAGGAAAGAGGGAGGAAAGAGGGAGGAAAGAGGGAGGGAAGAGGGAGGGAAGAGGGAGGGCAGAGGAGGACGCTTAGAAACATTCATCTAACTAACATCTAACACCATCTATACTTCTCTCTAATCTAGTTTAGCTCCCTCACCCACCCCAACATCCCTGACCTTGATCTCGGCAATCACCTTCTACGTAGCCCACTCACGTTTGTACATACATATACCAAAGGCTTTTTCCCCTTATACGGGGGGTAGCCAAAAAGAAGAAGGCATAGAAACCACTCCCATCTATTCCATTTCCTATATATTCCACTCCCCTCCACCCTCCTCCCTCCCTCTTATCTTGGCACCTCCTGGATGACGGGTCATCCCTGCATCCTGTCCACTGTCCTGGATCAGAAGCAGTGTCGCAAGACACAACACATCCACAGTGTTTGTAGGTACGTTAACTTTCTTTAGTCTCATCTACAACCACAACCTCAATCTACAGTCTCTTTTACAACTATAACCCCAATCTACAAGCTTATCTACGACCACAGTAACTGTTCACAAACTTATTTACAACCACAATTCACTATTCACAATCAAAATACAACCACTTCTATCGACAACCATATCTACAACCACAACATCAACAACCAAAACTTGTATCCACAATTACATACACAACCAATACCACACCCACTTCCAATATACACTCAAAACCCCGCCCACAACCTCATCCCACAACCCCCGCCGCCCACATAACCTCAACTTCCACGAAAAGCCCTCAACTTTCCACTGGGAGGCTCTGGAAGTCTCCTCCCCTCTTGATATTTTCCCACCTGCCTGTGAACTGGACTCCTTCAGGTAGAGAGATCCAAGGACATCTGTTGTAATTCTTAAATGTGCGACTACAACAATTGTTTGTCATTTTGACAATTGGAAATAAACTCATCTGCTGGGATCCGAACCCCCGCCAGAGCGGAATGCTTCATATAAAGCGAGGACTGTACCGCCTGTACTACACTCACCCTTCAAAACAGAACGAATTAGTTCACGGACTAATCATTCTGCCGAGGGCACTCGTGTAGAACGTGGTATGTACTATATTTCATCAAATCCTTTATGCAGGAGTTTTTGACAACAACATTGATGGAAAATTATAAACTGCGGTCTCTTGAAGGCAGTATCCTAAGAGTATACAGTATATACTATCTGTACTCAAAGCAAGACCTACCAAAGGACTAACGTCCTAATATTACAACACATTTCTTCTTCTTCCTCTTCCTTCTCCTCATCCTTCGTAAGCGTTTTATTTTAGTTAATTTATATGAATTTACGTATTTTCTTTATTCATTCACTTACTCATCTATTTACTAATCAATTTATTTATTAATTTTATCTATAAATTTATTCAATTTATTCACTTGTTTCTCTGTTTATCTATTTGGTGATTTACAATTTTCCTTTTAGTCAATCTTTGAAATGTACTAAAAGGTGAGGGACTCGAACTAAGAACAGCTTACCTGCGACCAAGATCGCCACCTTTGCCCTAAGTGTTCGGACATCTTAAGCAAGCAGGAACTTGTTGGACTCGAACGCGAGTCCGCGCGGCGCAAAATACGAACCAAACAGACCGCTACTCGGCGAGTGAGTCTTCACAAAGCAACTCGCTTCTGGCTTCTGAGGCCCTCCTTGAGGCCGCGTCATCATCGGCCGCGTCCCCAGCCAGAGTCCCCAGAGCTCCTCCCTTTCAGAGGACCACCTTTGATATCAAAAGGTGGCCGAAGAAGTCTTCCCCTTTTACGTCGGTCTCATATACATTAAGGTCAGGGTTGGGGGGGTCGGGGGGAATGAAGGGAAAGGGACAGAAACAGGAACAGGGACAGGAACAGAAACAGGGACAGGAGAACAGACGGTCCAGGGGCAACTACAGAAGAAGGGAAATGAACAGGGGCAAGAAGAGGAGGGTGTTTGGGGACAGGGCCAAAAACAAGGGAAAGGGGACAGAAACAGAAGCAGGGCCAAGGTGGGAGGAGAAAGGGCAAGACTGGGGCAAAATTAGGGGCAAGGGAAGAAGTAGGTGTCAGGTAGGAAGAGAGAACCAAAGAGCAGGTGACTGGAGAGTTTCGGCGTATTCAAAAAAAAAAAAAAAAAAAAAAAAAAAAAATTTCCCTGCCAAGGATTTTTATAAGATTTATATACGGAAATATCTATATAAGGTGGTATTCTAAAAAAAATAAACTTTCCTTTCCAAGGATTTTTATAAGATTTATATAAGGAAAGATCTATATAAGGTGGTATTTAAAAAAATCTTTCCCTTCCAAGGATTTTTATAAGATTTATATAAGAAAAAAATCTATATAAGGTGGTATTCGAAAAAGAATCTTTCCCTTCCAAGGATTTATATAAGATTTATATAGGGAAAGATTTACACAAGGAAAGAATTTTTTTAAGAACACCACCATAAGATTCTTATGAAGGTATTCTTAAGAATAAATCTTTCCCTTCCAAGGATTTATACAAGATTTATATAAGGAAAGATTTATATAAGGAAAGAATTTTTTTAAGAACACCACCACAAGATTCTTATGGAGGTATTCTTGAAAATAATTCTTTCCCTTCCAAGGATTTATATAAGATTTATATAAGGAAAGATTTATACAAGGAAAGATTTATATAAGGAAAAAAATTTAAGAATACCACCGTATGTTCCTCAAAGCCGAGACCCAAGAGTCTGATGTGTCGAGGATGAGTTCCCAGAGCAAAAGAACATAAGAATGGCGGAGACTGCAGGAGACCCTAAGGCCTACACTAGGCAGTTCCATGTCCTTTACCACCTTTCATCTCTGTCCATAAAGTTATCTCATCTTCTCTTAAAACATCCAATAGTTTCAGCGCTCAGTACTAGATGGTTACTAAGTCTATTCCATGCGTTAACCACTCTTTTGGTAAACCAGTTCTTGCTTATTTCCTTCTTTATCCTAAAGGTCTGACGCTGGCCCTTGATCCCCCAGGACCCCCAGGACTCCCCCAGGACCTCCCCAGGATCCCTTCAGGACTCCCCCCAGAAACCCTCCAGGACCCCCAGGACTCCCCCCAGGATCCCTCCAGGACTCCCCCCAGAACCCTCCAGGACTCCCCCCAGGACTCCCCAGGACACCCTCAGGATTTCCCAGGATTTCCCAAGACACCCTCAGGACCCCCCAGAACCCTCCAGGACCCCCCAGGACTCCCCCCAGGACCCCCCAGGAGGAAGAGGATGGGAGCGAACGTGACCCAACTCCGTCACGGGAAGGACGTTGTCACGCGAGCAAGACACGACACTGCGGAGGTGGACGCCAAGTAAATGTCTTAAGAATCCATAGACACACACCCCCAACTTCCCCCCTTCCCCCCTCCCAACTTCCCCCTCCCACCCTCCCACTTTCCCCCTTCCCACCTTTCCTCTCCTTTCTTCCCCCTCCCCTCCCCTCCAATCTTCCCCCTCCCACCTTCCCCCTCCTACCTCCCCCCTCCCACCTTCTCCCCTAACCTCCTCCTACCCCTCCCCCCAACCCAACACCGTCCCTTTTATGTTGGTGTAGGAGGGAGGGGATACGAATGTGGGAGGGGAGGAAGAGGAAGAGGAGGAACAGGAGAGGAAGAGGAGGAGGAAGAGCAGGAAGAGGAAAGGAAGAGGAGGAGAGGAAGAGGAAGAGGAGAGGAAGAGGAGGAAGAGGAGAGGAAGAGAAGGAAGAGAAGAGGAGGAGGAGGAGGAGGAGGAGGAAGAGGAGAGGAAGAGGAGGAAGAGGAAAGCAAGTTAGGATTAAAAGTGAAGCTCAGAAGGTCTTATGAAACAAGAAAGAAGATTAACAACTGGTCAGGTGGTTAGCGGGAGTTGGAGAGAGAAAGAGAAAATAAATCAAGAGATTAAGAGAAATGAGTGTGAAGAACGACACTGAGAGAAGGAGAAGAAGGAGGAGGAGAAAAAAAGAAAAAAGAAAACAAACGACACTGAGAAAAGGAAGAAAAGGAGAAGAAAGAGAAAACAAGAAGAAAGAAAATAAACGACACTGAGAAAAGGAAGAAAAGGAGGAGGAGGAGAAAACAAGAAGAAAGAAAATAAAAGACACTGAGAGAAGGAAGAAAAGGAGAAGAAAGAGAAAACAAGAAGAAAGAAAATAAACGACACAGAAAAGGAAGAAAAAGAGGAGAAGAAAGAGAAAACAAGAGGAAAGAAAATAAGAGACTAGAAGGCGAAGAGATATGACATAGAGTGAGAGACACAAGTGTTGAGATATGATGAAAAAAAAAAGAGAAAAAAAAAAGAGAAATATAAACAAATATCTCTCGGAGGAGACTCACTACCGAGAGAAAGACGGCTCAGGACAAAGAGAGACAGAAAGGAGAAAAAAATAAAATAAAACAAAAATGTCGACGGAGAAGGAGAATAAAGAAACGGATTACGGAAAGAAAAGAAAAAAGAAAAAAAAGAAAGAAAGCTGAAGAATGACACATCAAACGCCTCGGCAGATCCGAAGAAAGGGACGAAGAAGGAGAAAAAGAAAGGAAGGTAGAGGAAGGCGGAGAAAATGGAGAAAAAGTTGAACAAATGAGAAAGAACGGAATGGAGGCAAATGGAAGGCCAGTAAAAGATTGACGAAGGGGAAAGAGGAGGCATGGGAGAAGGAGGGAGGAGGAGGAGAGGAGGAATGGGAGAAGGAGGGAAGAGGAGGAGGAGAAGGAGGAATGGGAGAAGGTGGGAGGAGTAGGAGAGGAGGCATGGGAGAAGGAAGGAGGAGGAGGAGAGGGAGTAATGAGAGAAAGAGGAGATGGAGGAAGACGGAGGAGGAGGAGAGGAGGAAGATGAGGAGTTATGGTTGGACAAGGAGGAGAAGAGAAGGAAGACGAGGAAGAGTTAGACGAAAAGAAGAAGGAAGAGAAGGAAAAGGAGATTGAGAAGGTGGGAGAGTAGAGGAGGTGGTGGTGGTAGTGGTGGTGATGGTGGAGGGGTGGTGGTTGTAGTAGTAGTAGTAGTAGTAGTAGTAGTAGTAGTAGTAGTAGTAGTAGTAGTAGTAATAGTAGTAGAAGTAGTAGTAATAGTAGTAGTAGTAGTAGTAGTAGTAGTAGTAGTAGTAGTAGTAGTAGTAGTAGTAGTAGTAGTAGTAGTAGTAGTAATAATAGTGGTAGAATTAGTAGTGGTAGTATTAGTAGCAGTAGTAGCAGTAGTGGTAGAAGTAGTAGTGGTGTTAGTAGTAGTAGTAGCAGTAGTAGTAGTAGTAGTAGGAGGAGGAGGAAGAGGAGGAGGAGGAGGAGGAGGAGGAGGAGGAGAAGGAAGAGGAGGAGGAGGAGAAGGAGGAGGAGGGGTGGTTCCTAGAGCAAAGGCATTTTACGTTCGGCTGGTAGAGGTGATGGCTGAAAAGAATCAACAACCAAAAAGCAGCATTGTTTCATGGATGAGATGTAGACTGTCATTCTCACTTCTAAGATCAGCCCTCCTATGCCTGAGAGGTACCAGGTCCCCACCGACCAAATCAGCACATGTGAAAAACCTAGATTTTGAGCAGACGGTGGTTGACAGTAGGATAAATGAACTTCTGTATTAGGCAATATTAAATAAAATAAAAGGGTCGCCGACCACGGTCATTGGCGGGAGAGGAGCCAATTAACTGTGTCCGTGGGAGACCGACCCTGATTGCTTCCACCACACAGTTCCACGAGGATGGAGGTCGTTAAAAAAACAAACATAGTAGTAGTAGTAGTAGTAGTAGTAGTAGTAGTAGTAGTAGTAGTAGTAGTTGTTGTTTTAATAAAACCAGTAGCAGCAGTAGGAGGAGAAGGAGGAGGAAGATGAGGAAGAAGAGGAATAAGAGGAAGTAGAGGAGGAGATCGAGGAGTAGGAGGAGGAGGAGGCGGAGGAAGATAAGGACGTAGGGGAGGAGGTCGAGGAGGAGAAAGAGTAGGGGAGGAGGAAGAAAAGGACGTAGGGAGGAGGTCGAGGAGGAGGAGGAGGAAGAGAAAGAGGAGGAGGAAGGTTAAGACTAAGGTAAAAGAAAGAAATACGTAAGGAGAGTGAAGAAATGAAATTGGAGCGTGAAAATATCTCCACCTGCAAAAGATATAGCTGCTTCCACTTGTAGGTACTACAGTGGTTGACGTAAGAGGTCGGATACTTTTTGAAACTCGTTGATCTACGACGTGAACGAGCCATCTACGACCTCGTAGGTCATATCGTAAATATACGATGTACAGAAATACTCAGAAGTAACGACCTAGCCAGGAGTCGCTTATATAAAACTATTGCTCAAAACTCAAAAATGTACTCAAAAGACGCACCAATTTACTCAAAGTGTATGTGTACAGAGATGACAAGCGTGTAAAGTGCTCATAAAGAAAATAGTTATCTTTAGTTATGAGGTGTATGTGTGCTCACAAAGAGCGTTTGTACTTACATCACATACACGTGCTCAAAACGTGCTCAGAAACATATTCATGTTTAGAAAACCACCTCATATATTATTTCTCTCTTTCACTGTTATTTACTGCTCACACACACACACATGTGTTTATATATATATATATATATATATATATATATATATATATATATATATATATATATATATAGATGTATATATACACTCTACAGTATATGAACACTTAAGAAACACACGTGTACATATAGGCACACACATAAGCCAACCCTACGCACACTTAAGGGCAAGTGTACACATAAGGAGTACACACACACACACACACACACACACACACACACACACACACACACGCACACACACGCACACACGAGGGTATTAGGGCGAAAGGTTGCGTGAGGGTTATTTTTATACCCGCAGCTTGATTGAACCTTCACGACGGGACCCGTCTTTGATATCCACCTCCTCCTCCTCCTCCTCCTCCTTCTCCTCCTCCACCTCTTACTACTCCTACGCCTCTTCCTCTTCCTCTTCCTCCTCTACCTCTTCCTCCTCCTACACCTCCTCCTCCTCCTCCTCCTCCTCTACCTCTTTCTCCTCCTACTCTTCCTCTTTCTCCTCCTCCTCCTCCTCCGCCTCCTTCTCCACCTCCTTTTCCTCCACCTTCTCTGCCTCCTCCTCCACTTCCACTTCCTCTTCCTTCTCCACACCTCCTCCTCCTCCTCCTCCTCCTCCTCCTCCGCCTCCATCTCCTCCTTTTCCTTTTCTCCCTCCTCTTCTTTCTCCTCTTACTAGGCCTCTTTCTCCCCTCATCCTCCTCTTCCTTCTCCTCCTCCACGGCCTATAACTCTTCCTAATATTCCTTCTGTTCCTCCTCCTCCTCTTCCTCCTCCTCCTCCCACTACCCTTCGCGTCGTCTGTATCGCTCCCCACCCCATTCTCCTCCCACGTCTTCCTTGTAATTCCACTCTAATGTTTATCCTCCCTATCCACCCACCCACCTCCTCCTCCATCCTCCTCTCCCTCCTCCTCCTCTTCCTCCACCCTCGCACCTAAACCATATTCTGATGTTACTAACTCTTCCCCCACCCCCTCCCCCACCCTTCTGCCCATCCCCATCCCCTCCCCCACCACCTCTCCCCCCTCCCCCTCCCCTTCCCCCCACGCCCTCCCCACCTTACGCTTCCCCCACCCCCCTCCCCCTCCCCACCTCCTTCCCCCCCAACCTCCTCTCCCCCAGCTCGTTAAACCACCCGATACAAAATGGCCCGCCTTATCAACCCTTCCCCCCACCCTTCCCCCCCCCGACCCCATTTTATTTTCTTCCTCATCCACGTCACCGAAGGTCGCCATCCACGCCATCCACTTTTTAGCCAGACGATGGAGTCTTTGTGTATTTCTTTATTCTGCTCTTTTTATTCTAATTATTTCGCGTTGTTTTCGTTGTGCTTTATCCTGCTTTATTTCTACACTATCTGCTTTATTTTTCTATTTTCCTATTTTATGTTTTACTTTATTTCATCTTATGATTTTGTTTTATTCATTAACTTTATTATACACACACACACGCACACGCACACACACACATATATATATATACACACACACACACACACATATATGTATATATATATATATATATATGTGTGTGTGTGTGTGTGTGTGTGTGTGTGTGTGTGTGTGTGTGTGTGTGTGTGTGTGTGTGTGTGTGTGTGTGTGTGTGTGTGTGTGTGTGTGTGTGTGTGCGTGCTCTTTCTTTTTCTTTCTCTTCTTTAACGATGATCTCATAGCATAGTCGATCAGGTGTCCAGGGATTCAGGGGGTCTAGGAATCAAGGTATTAGGGACACCTTGAGGGTTCACTGAGCCTATAAATGTTTTTTTTTTTTCTTTTTTTTGGGGTAGAAGTAAATACCAATGTTTCTCAGACTATTTAAACATGAACACCGTTCTTATGAATTTCTGTTGCATAAGAGCTTGGATAGTAAGGTTTATCTAACTGAAAAAATATAAATTAACCAAATAAAACAAACTGATATGAAAATGAATTTAAGTAAAAACGAAGAAAAAATGAGACAGAATAGTATAAGATGAAACAAAATGAAATTGAATACAATTACATGAAACAAAAAAAATCGTCTGATAACGTCATTAGGAAGATAAGAAATTATGTCCCACTGGTGACCATCCTGTTTACAATAATTCCTACTAATTCACTCGAACACTTTCTCCCAATAATGTTTGGTTTATATATATATATATATATATATATATATATATATATATATATATATATATATATATATATATATATATATATATATATATATATATATATATATATATATATATATATATATATATCTATATATCGGTGCCTAACTCGAAACCAAAGTGGCGAGGATGCCCGTCTGTTTCTGGACGCGTCATATATTCTCTATCCTTAACCCGCTCCCATAGCAGTTGGTACTCTTCCTTTCATTACGGCTGCCGCCGAGCGATTTTATTCGTCAGTGTGTCATTTAGTCAATTCACTCTTCTACTCTCTGATTCAACTATTCAATTCTGAATCCTTTCTATTTTCCATTCCGAAACGTTCAACCAGCCCTCATCCTTAGATCTCAACTTGTTCTCTTCGTCGTCCTCCTCCTCCTCCTCCTCCTCCTCCTCCTCCTCTTCCTCTTCGTCCTACATCTTCATCTCCTCTATTCCTTATCATCATCATCATAAACCTTCTTATTCTCCTCTTCTTTCTTCTTTTCTTCTCTTCGTTCCTCTTCCTCTCATCTTATTCCCGTGCTCTTTTTCCTCTCCCTCCTCTTCGTTCAGTTTCTTCTCGTCCACTTTCTTCTTCGCCTCTATTTCTTCTTCCTCTTACTTCTGTTGATCGTCCTCTTCTTCCTCCTCCTCCTCCTTCTCTTCCTCATGATACTTTTCATTTTCCTCAGCCTTTTCCTCTTCCTACCTCCTAATCCTAGTCCTCTTCTGAACACTTCTTCCTCTACTGCCTCCTTCTTTTCCTCCTCTTCCTCCTCCTCCAACTCCTCCTTCTTAATATTCTCATCTTCCTCCTCCTTCTCCTCCTCCTCAACATTCTCATCTTCCTCTTCCTCATCCTCCCCATCCTTTAACTCCTTCTCTCCTTAACATCTTCATTTGATCTTCCTTCTCTTCCTCTTCCTCCTCACTTCCAATTCCTTCTCCTCAACATCTTCATTTCATCCTCCTCCTCCTTCTCCTCTTCCTCCTCCTCCTCAAAGTCCACCTCCTTCGCTTGACCCTTCGGGTCTAATCAAGGGCTTTGCCCAGATCCTCTCCTTCAATGACCTCCATCTTAGCTGACCTTACCTGGCCATCGACCAAGGGTCATCCCTTGTGACCTTGACCCAAGTGTCTTCTTCTGGGCCTTTATACCAGGCCGCTCGGTGTCCACTGGACGTTAACCGTAATTGGCCCGCGGTGCAGTGGCCTGTGGCCATTACTCTCACGTGTTGCCTCGATAGGACCGGGGAGTGTGTGTGTGTGTGCGTGGCCGCGCCGTGGATCGACCGCGCCCCCCAATAATGTTTGGCTTATCGGAAACACGTAAAGCTTCGTCTAATATTCTTTAAACGCTGCCGAGCCCCGTCCTCAGACCCATCCTCTCCTTCCCCGGCCTAATATATGTTTTCCTTTCTTCCTTGCCTGTCCTCTTCTGTGGCCGATGTATGTATATACTGTATATATATTACATATTTACATATATACATACATACACACACACACACACACACACACACACATATATATATATATATATATGTGTGTGTGTGTGTGTGTGTGTGTGTGTGTGTGTGTGTGTGTGTGTGTGTGTGTGTGTGTGTGTGTGCTTGTGTGTGATTCATCATGGTCTTGGATCACGTGATGGACTTGTGATCGACAGTTATTACCCTACCGGATGAGAGCTCTGAGCTCATATATGATCGATCTATGCTATTACTGTGACCCTACACGCACACCCAACTCCTCGCCCACGAGACTTGGGGTAACGACTCGCAGCGCAGCGACACTGAAATTATTTCAGCCCTGGGTGGGATTCGAGCTCGGACCGCCGTAGTGGCGGCCGGGAACTCTAACCACTACTCCATCGAGTCGTGTATGTGTGTGTGTGTGTGTGTGTGTGTGTGTGTGTGTGTGTGTGTGTGTGTGTGTGTGTGTGTGTGTGTGTGTGTGTGTGTGTGTGTGTGTGTGTGTGTGTGTGTGTGCGTGCGTGCGTGTGTGTGTGTGTGTTCTTTGTCCTAGTCTCTTCTTAATATATATTTTGTGGGTCTTCCACTCCCTTCTCCTCCACCTCATATATATATCTTATTTGATCTCTTCTGTCTCCCACGACTAATATATATTTTCCAGGTCTTCCTCTCCTGTCTCCTCCGCCTAATAGATATTTTCTTTGTCCCCAACTTCTCTCCTCCTACTCCTCCTCCTCTTTTTCTTCCTCCTCCTTGTAATATGTATTGTGTGTGTCATCTCTCCTCCTCTGCTCAAAATGTATTTTCTTTCTTTTCTTTTTTTCTTTTTTTACTCTTCTTCTATTTCACCATTTTCTTTTTTGAACATTTTAATTTTTCGTTCATTTATTCTTTCTTGCCTGTTGTCGCTGTTAAACGTGTCTTCTTCTCTTTCTCCTCCTCTTCCTCCTCCTCCTCCTCTTCTCTCTCCTCCCCTTCCTCCTCCTCATCCTCCTCTTCTCTCATCTCCCCTTCCTCCTCCTCAACCTCCTCTTCTCCTTCCTTTGTTTTCTTCTTTCCGTCCTCCTCCATCTAATCTCATCATTTTTTCAGACTTTTTCTTCGCCTCCTCTTTACCCACTCTTTATCCCATGCTCTTTTCAAATACATTTTCTTCTCTTTTTCAACCCGATTTTCTTCCGTAGTTGTCCAATATTTTGTCTCTCTTCCTTTCCTTCCTCCTCTTCCAGCTGCTCTTATTCCTCCTCCTCTTCCAGCTGCTCTTATTCCTCCTCCTCTTCTTTCTCTTCTTTTTTCTCTCATCTTTTTTTCCTCTTCTTCTCTTCCTTTCCTCTTGGTCTTCTTTCTCTATTAGCTCTCTTGATCCTCCTTTCCTAATATTTATACTTCTTCTCCTCCTTCCACTCCTCTTCCTCTTCCTCCTCCTCCTCTTTCTCCTACTGTTCCTGAGTCGCAAATCCAACTTGTGTTTCCTCCTCCTCCACCTCTTCCTCTCTTCCTCCTCCAACTCATCCTCGTCTTCCTCCTGTTCTTCGTCCCGCACACCACCGCCACGAAGACTTCTGCTTCTTGAAACCAAAAGAATCTGGGCCATCCATCACCGACCTCAGCACCACCACCATCATCATCATCATCATCATCATCATCATCCATTATCATCACCATCATCCATCATCATCACCATCACCATCATCACCACCACCATCATCATCATCATCATTATCATCATCATCCATCATCATCATCATCACCATCATCATCGTCATCATCATCATCATCATCATCATCATCATCACCATCATCACCGCCGCCGAAACAAAGAGATCGGCAATTGGTGTTGTGATCGCATCATCACAGCCTCAAAGAGCGAGGGGGAGGGGGTAAGTTCCTCTCCAGCTAAATAAAATCGTCTTGGATTAGCCAGAATAAATATATACAAAATGGGGTTTAACACCACCAAAAGAATCGTTATCAGAGCCATTTTCTTCCTGATCCTCACCAAAACTCCCAAACGATTTACACAATCGCTGCCCACCAGCTGCGATATCGTGGCTATCTCTCCAGGGACTCTGGAACCTCCCCCAGGGACTCTGGAACCTACCCCAGGGATCCTGGAACCTCCCCAGCGACTTTGAAACCTCCCCAAGGCCCCTCAAATTTCCCCCAGGGACTCTTAAATCCCCCCAGGGTTTCTGTAATCTCCCCAAAGAACTCTGAAACCTCTCCAGGGATCCTGAGACTTCCCCCCAGGGACTCTGAAATCTCCCCAGGGACTCTGGAATTTCCCCCAGGGACTCTGATATCTCCCTCAGGGACTCTCGAATCTCCCCCAGGGAATCTGGAATCTTTCCAGGGATCCTGGAACCTTCGCTTGGGACTCTGAAACCTCCCCAGGAATCCTGGAACTTTCCCAGGGATCCTGGAACATGTCCAGAGACCCTGGAACCTCCCAAGGGATCCTGAAACCTCCTCAGGGACTGGAACATCACCAAGGGAATCTAGAATCTTCCCAGGGACTCTGAAATCTCCCCCCCCACGGGACTCTGGAACCTCCCCCCCAGATCTCTGGAATCTCCCCAGGGATTCTGAAACCTACCCCCAGAGATCCTGTAACCTTCCCAAGGACCCTGGAACATTCCCAGGGACTTTGGAATCTCCCCAGAGACCCTGGAGAGATAGGGAGAGAGCCAGAAAAAGAGGGAGCTAGAGAGTCAGAGAGAGAGGAAAAAAAGAAAGAAGTGGGATGGAGACATAAAAAACAGAAAAAAAAAAAAAGGAAGAGCCCAAAGAGCCACCAGGCCCCTCCTAGGCTTCTGACCCCAGTCGATGACGCACTTCACTGACTTTCTTCTGGCTATCGGATAACGACCTGAGGACAATTCCGGTCTGTAGAGGGGTCCCGGTCGATGGAGACCTCTTCCCAAGCCGGGGTCCGCCTCCTCAGCCGTTTCTAGCCTGAACAAAATCAGACAAGTGTGTCACCTTCTTGCAGGAACTTGAAGAGTACAATCCAGCTGTATCTCAGGGTCTCAATAAAACGGCAGACGGAAGCCATAATAAAATATCAAAGGTCAGTCCTTCACTATGATTCCTTTCCTTCTCACCTGAATATAATCGCCTGGCGACAGCATCAATAAAATGATTCAATCGGACAGGCAGTGACAGGGTTGATGGAGTCTTCCTCGCGTTAATAAAATCGTCTGCCGACAGCTGGGATTGAACCGCGTGTTGGGACCTCTGAAGTCTCCCCCCCTCCCCCCGCCGCCGAAATCGATTAGCTTTGTGGCACTCCTCTCCATTCTTTCTTTGGTTTCATTTATTTATTTATTTATCTATTTATTAATTTTTTTGTGATTTCTCTGTCTCTGTCTTTCTCCCTCTCTCAATCACTCTTTCTCTCTCTCTCTCACACACACATACACGCTGTTTATTTAATCGGCTGCTTGCCTGTCTGTCTCTTTCACATCTCTCTCTCCCTCTCACTCTCACACACACTCTTGTCTATTTGTCCGCCTGCTTGCCTCTCTCTCTCTCTCTCTCTCTCCTTTCTACCCCTCCTTTTCCTCATCCAAGTCTCATTAAAGGCATTTTTTCAAACAACTCCTCTCTTTTTACTGGCCCTCCTTCCACCTCTTCCTCCTCCCTCTCTTCCTCCACCTTCTCCTCCTCCTTTTCCTCCTCCTCCCCTCTCCCCTCGTTTACTCTATTCCATTTCCTTTTTCGTCGTCATCGCAATGATTTCCAACTGTTCATATTTATTTGTTCGCTTTATGTCATCAGCGGCCGTCGAAGGGCGAAGGTAAAAAAAAAAAAAAAAAAAAGATAAACGAAGAGGAAAAAAATACACTCATCTATGAGTTTTTCTTTTTCTTTCCAATGATGAGAAATAAAAAAAGAATTTAAAATATCGCCATCGCTGTGACCCTTTCCTCTCTTTACCTATTCGGTTTTTTTTTTCTTTTGCTTTTTTTTGCTTTTTTTGTCTCCATCCCATTCCTTTCTTTCTCTCTTTCTGACTCTCTCTATCTCTCTTTTCCTGATTCTCTCTTTCCTCCCTCTCTCTCTCTCTCTCTCTCTCTCTCTCTCTCTCTCTCTCTCTCTCTATCTATATATATATATATATATATATATATATATATATATATTCCTGACTATCTTTCTCTTCCTGTCTCCCTCTCTCTCTCTCTCTCTTTGTCTCTCTCTCTCTCTCTCCCTCTCTCCGTTTCCATCTACCTGAGGCTGCTTGTTGGATTCCTTACATTGCCAACCCTAATAATTCTTTATTTCATTTCAATTCCGTGCTGTCGTCCTCCCCCTCTCCCTCTCCCTCCGCCCCCTCCCCCTCTCCCCCCTCCACCATTTTCCTTCTTCGCCTTTTCATCGAGGCTAATTCATCTTTTGACATGAACGTATTCAGTGGATTTTTAGCTTGAGTTCTTCTTCATTCAATAAGCTTTCAATTAAATAATTTATCCCCCTCTCCCCCTCCCCCCTTCTCGCTACACACAAGAGGGTGTCACTCCCTTCTTCAGCCCCCCCCCATTCCCCCCGTGTCCGCATTCCACCCAGTAATCATCTGTTTTCCCCCCTCCCCTCCTTTTCTTCCTTTATTCTTTGTTCGTCTTGGGTTTCCCTTCCTCCCCTTCCTTCCCCCCCCCGTCCCCGAACCACCCCTTCCTCCCAACCACTCCCTCCTTCCTCCGATCTATCGAGGAACTGTTTCCATGAGTGTGATTAGAGGTAAACTTCTCCTCTTTCCTCTCTTTATCCTGTCTCATCTCTTTCCTCCTTCCTCTCTTTATCCTGCCTCTTCCCTTTCCTCTCTTTCCTCCTCTCTCTATATCCTGTCTCTTCTCTTCCCTTTCTTTATCCTCTCTCCTCTCTTTCCTCTCTTTATCCTTTCTCCTCCCTTTCGTCCTCTTTATCCTGTCTCCTCTCTTTCCTCCTCTCTCTATATCCTGTCTCTTCTGCTTCTCTCTTTATCCTGTCTCCTCTCTTTCCTCCCCTCTCTTTATCCTGTCTCTTCTCTTTCCTCTCTTTATACTGTCTCCTCCCTTTCCTCCTCTCTCTTTACTTTATACTGTCTCTTCTCTTTCCTCTCTTTATCCTGTCTCCTCTCTTTCCACCTCTCTCTTTGGCCATACTCTAGGTCACTCTCTTCATTGTTCCCCTTCCCCCCATTCTCCCCCGTCAGATCCCCCCTCCCCATCTCTCATCCTGCCTCTTTTCTTTCCTCCTTCCTCTCTTTATCCTGTCTCTTCTCTTTCCTCTCTTTATCCTGTCTCCTCTCATTCCTCCTCTCTATTTGGCCATACTCTACGTACTCTCTTCATTGTCCCCCTTCCCTCCCATTCTCCCCCATTCAGATGCCCCCCCCCTCCCAACCTCTCTTCCTCTACTCCTCACCCTATTCAGGAGATAATCTCATGTTAATAATTACAGAGAAGAATGCTCGCGTGAATGTGAAAGCATTATAAGTCGTGCGATCACACGAGCATACCACGAATACACACACACACACACACACACACACACACACACACACACACACACACACACACACACATGTCGCAGTGGTAGAGTTCCCGGCCGCCACTACGGCGGCCCGGGTTCGAATCCTGCCCAGGGATGAAATAATTTTAGTATCGCTGCGCTACGGGTCCTTACTCCAACTCCCGTTGGCAAGTGAGTTGTGTGTGTGTGTGTGTAAGGTCACAGCATTACCCATAGATTGATCATAAATGAGCTCTGAGCTCTCTTCCGGGAGGGAAATAGCTATCGATCACGAGTCCAACACATGATCCTAGACCATGGTAAATCATACAGTCCTTTTTCAGAGCGGAATAGAACCCGTTCACAATAATGAAGGAGAGGACTGTGACATAGAAACTTGATTAAATTCATCTGTTCTTAGCCAGAATCAAATAGCAAATGCTCGCTCCCGCTGGATCGAGAGAGCCTTTATTAAGTCCTTTTTTCACGAGCCTACGCCAGGAGGCGCTGAGTAGCTGCGGCCGGAAACGTCACCTTTGCCCTATGTGTTATGCGCTATGCATGACCGCTGGACCAGGTAACAAACAGACTCTGATGGGAACCGGAGAGGAGTGCGAGACTCGAACCGGAGATTAGGATGATGCGACACCACCAGCCGGCTTCGCTAAAGGCGGAGTGCCACGGGGAGCAACTGAATAGCCTGGCGACAGACGGAGTCGATGGAAACGTACCACCCGGTAGGCAAGAGACTTCGACAGTCCTCCTCGGATTACTTGTGATTTTTTTTCATTTTTTTTTTATTTAGGTATTTCTTGTATTTTGATTCTAGTCAAGTGACTTTATTCAGCTGAGGGGAATTCCCTGCCGCAGTTGAAAGTTGTGTATATTTACACTTAAGGACTTATTTTCTTATTATTTTATCATTTTTTTATCCTTTGCCTTATTTCTACGTATATCTTATTTTTTTGTTTCTATACTTATATATACGTATATACACATTTCATATATATATATTTTTTCTATTTTATGACCATAGGCTTTATCTGTACTGGTAGTACCCACCGTAGTTCATATTCTTGTTCATAAATATCAGTTTTGGGGGTCTTGCCATATACTGACATTGTCCATAAGCAGTTCCTCGGTAAATATTTGGATAATAATTTTGACTTCTGTTATTTTGACATTGAAGCCGCTCGTATGAGACCCAATTGTTCTGCCAGTTTCCGTGGGTACTGTAACTGAACGATCGGTTATCGTAACCAGTGTTTCCCTTGGTCGTATTCCTCTGCCTTTGGTGGCCATTAGGATAATGGTTATCATACTGGTCTTGAGGGTGTGAACGATTACGTCCTGTGCGATGATTGTTTCTGTTCGTCGTCTCGACCTGGCTTTCGTGTCCCTGACCGCTTCTTCGAGTCTCGCGAGTGCGATGGCGTCCGCCTCTATGAGAGTGTCTGCCGGATGAAGATTCCTACATTCTTCTCTTTGCCATCTTCTGAAGAGCGGTCTTTGATTTGGGCTCTTTCCCTCCTTCCTCTCGCATGACTTCTGCGAGGTAGATCTTGTACTTCAAGGTTCTTCGCTGTTTGCGAGAAGGTCCAGCGGATTGAAGACACTCTTGTATTGGTACATTGTTCGGCAAAGGATCGTGTGTTTGAGGACTATGGGGTGAGATATATCTGGTTTCTTCGATCTCAGAACTCCCCTCTTGTTCCTCACATGTTTCCGGGAGTTCGGTAGAATCTACGTCGAATTCTTCGAGATCTTCAGTCTTCGACGATGTAGCTGGATCTGGGTGGTGTTCTTCTAGAACTACGTCACCCACCAAGCTAACATCATCATCCTCACAAGCGATGCACTTGTTTTCAGTAACGTCTTCTTTCTGGATCGTTACTTCCGTGTCATCGCAAACGAGCTTGTGAGTCTCTTTAAGCTCTTCATTTTTTTCCGTGGCTGTTTCATGTTCATGACTGCTTCCAACAATCGATTTCTGCTCCAGAGAGGAAGAGTCTTCGTTGGCGATAACTTCCTGGAGCACTTCGGAAATCCCTGTAGGTTTTTCTTGGTAGCTGGTCACGGACTGGATTTCCTCCTGTTCCAGCAGCGTTTCTTCGACCTCTTTGGTCACTCCTGAAGCCGTTTTCTTAGTGGCTACACAGGAGCAAAGTCTTCGCCATACCCCGAGGCATCTCCTCGACATCGCCCGGAGGGTCTTGCCGAAGGAGTGAATGACACGGCTGGTCATTTTCGATCGCTCTAGGGGATCCTTCGGACACTCTTCTTCTGTCTTCCAAAATGGGCGATGCCGTCATTCTAACATAGTTTTCAAGTCAGTTTGCGACAATTGATCCCAAAAACCGCGTCCATCATGTACAGTTACCGTAACACCCACGGTGGTGATTTCGGCTAGAAAAGCCAGTCTTTTTCGTTCTAGAGTCTAGACCAGTGGTTCTCAACCTATGGTTCAATGACTCCTTATGGGCTACAGTGGTTCACAAATACAACCACAAATAGAAAACTAGTAATACTTAGTGGATACACTAGGCTTCTATTCACTAGTGAGGGGATTTCTACGAGGCTGTAGAACAGCAGTACATAAGAGCGGGGTACATATAGAAAGAGGTTAACTCTAGACCATCGATGGTCAGGAAGAAGAAGAGCAGACGGGCTCTTACGATTTAGTCTCACTCCTATAAAAACACACAAAAAGAAACTCACGTATGTAAATCTTGTTGTAGGTGTATTCAAGAAAAATTACACACATGCATACACATTAACCTCCTGTCATACTAATTACAGATCCCACGGCTGTTGTGGAATCGAGTGACTAGGAGAGACTGGTTAAGATCACTTTGTATTTTTGAGTGCTTTATTCTTGGCCGTAAAAATAAAATCTCTCTAGCTATGTGAGCTTTATGTATTTAAATATGTAAGGACTTCAACGACACCCCTACGGTCCAGAGCTACTCAACACTCTTTTTAGGATTGGAAACTAGTCTCTACTCATATACGAATGGTGATCCATATATGACTATTCATCCTATCTCATATCTTCATTCAGACTATCTTTTACCTCTTTTGCGATTCTTCTTTTATTTCGAATTTGTCTACTCTGGTTCTCGATATTTGGCAGTTAATTTCAAAATTCAAGTATAATACTCACGTACGCTTGCGCGCGCGCACACACACACACACACACACACACACACACACACACACACACACACACACACACACACACACACACACACACACATGTGCGCGCAAGAATAAATGTCGGATGGCATACATTGACAACAAAAACAACGTGACAATCATACAAGACAATCGGGTCTTTAATTCACAGAAATTAGATAGTCAAGAAAAAAATAATTAAAAAAATATATCAATAACTAACAACCAACAAAAAAGTTAGTAAGACAGATATTATCCAGTTGCTTAGATAAATCAAATACAAGTCCAAACGCATTCGATTTGGAAATAAACATATATAACAACAAGCAGAAATGTGAAAGTTCGATACACGAAGAGTGATTCCAAATGCCCACGTACATCTTGTACAAAGGTGCGGAAAATATGTTCAAATGCACACTGAACAGTGTACATATTTTTCAGAATGCGTGAACACACATGTACATACACATACTGTACTGTACATACAATGAAGTACAGGACTTAACCTCCACTCCCCCCTCCCCCTTCCCCCTCCGGCCTCAGCAGCAAAGGGGGGGGGGTAGCCTAACTTTATCCCCTTCCTGCCCCCCGTCCCCTCCCGACCAATCCACCCCTCCCTCCCAACCATTCCCTCCTCCCTCCGATCTATCGAGGAACTGTTTCCATGAGTGTGATTAGAAGTAAACTTCTCCTCTTTCCTCTCTTTATCCTGTCTCATCTCTTCCCTCCTTCCTCTCTATATCCTGTCTCTTCTCTTTTCTCTCTTTATTCTATATCCTCTCTCTCACACACACACACAAACACGCATGACGTAGTGGTAGAGTTCACGGCCGCCACTACGGCGACCCAGGTTCGAATCCTGGCCAGGGATGAAATAATTTCAGTATCGCTGTGCTGTGGGTCGTTACTCCAGCTCTCGTTGGCGGAGAGTTGGGTATGTGTGTATTTCAGTATCGCTGTGCTGCGGGTCGTTACTCCAACTCTCGTTGGCGGAGAGTTGGGTGTGTGTGTGTGTGCGTGTAAGGTCACAGCATTACCCATAGATCGGTCATTTATGAGCTCTGAGCTCTCTTCCGGGAGGGAAATAGCTGTCGATCACGAGCCCAATACATGATCCAAGACCATGGTAAATCATACAAAGTCCTTTTTCAGAGCGGAATAGAACCCGTTGAAAATAATGAAGGAGAGCACTGAGACATAGGAGAACACAAAGGACAAAAGGAACTTTATTAAATTCATCTGTTCTTAGCCAGAATCAAATAGCGAATGCTCGCTCCCGATGGATCGAGAGATCCCTTCTTAACACTTTATCAGGAGCCTACGATACGAGGCGCTGAGTAGCTGGAACCGGAGCCGTCACTTTTGCCCTATGTGTTATGCGCTATGCATGACCGCTGGACCAGGTAACAAACAGACTCTGATGGGAACCGGAGAGGAGTGCGAGACTCGAACCGGAGATTAGGATGATGCGACACCAGCAGTCTGGCTTCGCTAAAAGTGGAGTGCCACGGGGAGCAATAGAATCGCCTGGCGACACACGGAGTCAAGGGAAACGTACCACCCGGTAGGCAAGGGCCTTCGACAGTCCTCCTCGGATTACTTGTGAATTTTTTTTTCATTTTTTTTTTTATTTAGGTATTTCTTGTATTTTGATTCTAGTCAAGTGACTTTATTCAGCTGAGGGGAATTCCCTGCCGCAGTTGAAAGTTGTGTATATTTACACTTAAGGACTTATTTTTTTATTATTATTTTTTTTATCCTTTGATTTATTTCTACGTATATCTTATTTTTTTGTTTCTATATTCATATATACGTATATACACATTTCATATGTATATTTTTTCTATTTTATGACCATAGGCTTTATTTGTACTGGTAGTACCCACAGTAGTTCATATTCTTGTTCATAACTATCAGGTTTTGGGGTCTTGCCATACACTGACATTGTCCATAAGCAGTTCCTCGGTAATTCTTTGGATAATAATTTTGACTTCTGCTATTTTGATACTGATGCCGCCCGTATGAACCCCGAGTGTTCTGCCAGTTTCCGTGGGTACTGTAACTGAACGATCGGTTATCGTAACCAGTGTTTCCCCTGGTCGTATTCCTCTGCCTTTGGTGGCCATTAGGGTAATGGTTATCATATTGGTCTTGACGATGTGAACGATTACGTCCTGTTCGATGATCGTTTCTGTTCGTCATCTCGACCTGGCTTACGTGTCCCTAACCGCTTCTTCGAGTCTCGCGAGTGCGATGGCGTCCGCCTCTGTGAGAGTGTCTGCCGGATGAAGATTCCGACATTCTTCTCTTTGCCATCTTCTGAAGAGCGGTCTTTGATTTGGGCTCTTTCCCTTCTTCCTCTCGCATGACTTCTGCGAGGTAGATCTTGTACCTCAAGGCTCTTCGCTGTTTGCGAGAAGGTCCAGCGGATTGAAGAGACTCTTGTCTTGGTACGTTGTTCGGCAAAGCTTCTTGTGTTTCAGGACTATGGGGTGAGATATCTCTGGTTTCTTCGATCTCAGAACTCCCCTCTCGTTCCTCAAACGCTTTCGGGAGCTCTGAACAGTTTCCGTCGGATACCGCAAGATCTTCAGTTTTCGACGATGTAGGTGGATCTGGGTGGTGTTCTTCTAGTACTACATCACCCTCCACGCTAACGTCTTCCCCACGAGCGATGCACTTGTCCTCAGTAACGTCTTCTTTCTGGATCGTTACTTCCGTGTCATCCCAAACGCTATTGTGACTCTCAAGATCTTCGTTGTTTTCCATCACTGATTCTTGTTCCTAGTTCCTTTCGACATTGGATTTCTGATCCAAAGAGGAAGAGTCTTCATTACTGTTCACTTCCTGGAGTACTTCGGGAATCCTTGTTGGTTCTTCTTCGTGGCTGGACACAGGCTCGATTTCTTCGTGTTCCAGCGGTGCGTCCTCGTCCTCTTTGGTCAGTCCTGAAGCCATTTCCTCGCTGGCTACACAGGAGCACAGTCTTCGCAACGCCCGAGACATCTCTTCGACATCACCCGGAGGCTCTTGCCGAAGGCGTGGACCACACGGCTGGTCATCTTCGTGCGCTCGAGGTGATCCTTCGGACACTCTTCTTCTGTCTTCCAAAATGGTCGACGCCGTCATTCTAACATAGTTTTCAAGTCAGTTTGCGACAATTGATCCCAAAAGCCGCGTCTATCATGTGCAATTACCGTAACACCCACGGTGGTGATTTGGGTTGGAAAAGACATTCTTTCTCGTTCTAGGGTCTAGACCATCAATGATCAATAAGATTAAGAACCAACGAGCTGTTACGATTTACTCTTAATCCTATAAAACACATAAAAATACACTTACCTATGTAAATATCATTGCAAGTGTATTCAAGAAAAAATACACACATTGACTTCCTGTCATACTCATTAATGATTGTACGGCTGTTGTGGAATCGGGGGACTGGGAGACACATTAAGATCATTTTGTGCTTTTGGTTCCTTTATTCTTGGCCATGTAAAAAAAAATCTAGCTAGATAAGATTTATGTAGTCAAATCTATATTGACTTCAAGGACACCTCTACGGGTCAGAGCTACTCAATACTCTTTTTAGTATTGGAAACTAGTCACTACACATACAGGAATTTGTGTGTAAGTCCTGTACTTCATTGTATGTACATTATGTGTATGTACATGTGTGTTCACGCATTCTGAAAAATATGTACACTGTTCAGTGTGCATTTGAACATATTTTCCGCACCTTTGTACAAGATGTACGTGGGCATTTGGAATCACTTTTCGTGTATCGATCTTTCACATTTCTGCTTGTTTTATATATGTTCATTTCCAAATCGAATGCGTTTGGACTTGTATTTGATTTATCTAAGCAACTGGATAATATCTGTCTTCCTAACTTTTTTGTTGGTTGTTAGTCATTGATATCTTTTTTTAATTACATTTTGTTTCTCTTGACTATTTAAGTTCTGTGAATTGAAAACCCAATTGTCCTGTATGATTGTCACGTTGTTTTTGTTGTCAATGTATGCCATCCGACATTTATTCTTGCGCGCGCATGTGTGTGTGTGTGTGTGTGTGTATTCACCTCGGATCTGCTGCAGTCTCTGTCGAGACAACCAGACACCACCCTACGGCAGTGAGCTCAGAGCTCCTTATTAGCCGATCTCTGGGTAGGTCTGAGACCACTCACACACCACACACCGGGACAGCAAGGTCACAACTCCTTGACTAACGTCCCGTACCTACTCGCTGCTAGGTGAACAGGGGCTACACGTGAAAGGAGACAAACCCAACTTATCTCCGCCCGACCGGGGAATCGAACCCCGGTTCTCTGGCTTGTGAGGCCAGTGCTTTACCAATCCGCCACCGAGTGTGTGTATGTGTGTGTGTGTGTGTGTGTGTGTGTGTGTGTGTGTGTGTGTGTGTGTGTGTTGTGGTGTGTGGGTGCGCTTGTGTATGTGTTTATGTGTGCGGGTATGTGTGTGTGTATGTGTGCTTGTGTGTGTGTGTGTGTGTGTGTGTGTGTGTGTGCGCTTGTGTATGTGTTTATTTGTGTGTGCGCTTGTGTATGTGTGTGTGTGCGCTTGTGTATGTGTGTGTGTGTGTGCTTGTGTGTGTGTGTGTGTGCTTGTGTGTGTGTGTGTATGTGTGTGTGTGTGTGTGTGTGTGTGTGTGTGTGTGTGTGTGTGTGTGTGTGTGTGTGTGTGTGTGTTTCTGTTTGTGTGTATGTGTGTGTGCGTCCGTGCGTATCATACTTGAATCTTGAAATTAAATGCCAGAAATCGAGAATCAGAGAAAACAAATTCGAAATAATAGAAAAATCGCAAAAGAGGTAAAAGATAGTCTGAATGAAGATTTGGGATAAGATGAATAGTCACATATGGATCACCATTCCTGTATGAGTAGAAATTAGTTTCCAATCCAAAAAAGAGTGTTGAGTAGCTCTGGGCCGTAGGGGTGTCGTTGAAGTCCTTGCATGTTTAAATACATAAAGCTTATCTAGCTAGAGACATTTTATTTTTACGGCCAAGAATTAACACTCAAAAATACAAAGTGATCTTAACCAGTCTCTCCTAGTCACTCGATTCCACAACAGCCGTGGGATCTGTAATTAGTATGACAGGAGGTTAATGTGTATGCATGTGTGTAATTTTTCTTGAATACACCTACAATAATATTTACATACGTGAGTTTCTTTTTGTGTGTTTTTATAGGAGTGAGACTAAATCGTAAGAGCCCGTCTGCTCTTCTTCTACCTGACCATTGATGGTCTAGAGTCAACCTCTTTCCATATGTACCCCGCTCTTATGTATTGCTGTTCTACAGTCTCGTAGAAATCCCGTCACTAGTGAATAGAACCCTAGTGTATCCACTAAGTATTACTAGTTTTCTATTTGTGGTTGTATTTGTGAACCACTGTACCCTATAAGGAGTCACTGAACCATAGGTTGAGAACCACTGGTCTAGACTCTAGAACGAGAAAGAATGGCTTTTGTAGCCCAAATCACCACCGTGGGCGTTACGGTAACTGTACATGATGGACGCGGTTTTTGGGATCAATTGTCGCAATCTGACTCGAAAACTATGTCAGAATGACGGCTTCGACCATTTTGGAGGACAGAAGAAGAGTGTCCGAAGGATCCCCAAGAGCGCTCGAAAATGACCAGCCGTGTCATTCACTCCTTCGGCAAGACCCTCCGGGCGATATCGAAGAGGTGCCTCGGGGCATGGTGAACACTGTGCTCCTGTGTAGCCACCGAGGAAATGGCTTCAGGAGTGACCAAAGAGGTCGAAGAAACGCTGCTGGAACAGGAGGAAATCCAGCCTGTGTCCAGCCACAAAGAAAAAACAAGGATTTCCGAAGTAAACGCCAACGAAGACTCTTTTTCTCTGGACCAGAAATCGATTGTCGAAAGCGAACAGGAACGAGAAAACAACGAGGAGCCTAAAGAGTCTCACAAGCTTGTTTGCGATGACACAGAAGTAACGATCCAGAAAGAAGACGTTACTGAGGACAAGTGCATCGCTCGTGAGGAGGATGTTAGCGTGGAGGGTGACGTAGTACAAGAAGAACACCACCCAGATCCAGCTACATCGTCGAAGATTGAAGATCTTCAAGTATCCGACGGAAACTGTACAGAGCTCCCGAAAGCGTGTGAGGAACGAGAGGGGAGTTCTGAGATCGAAGAAACCAGAGATATCTCACCCCATAGTCCTCAAACACACGAACCTTTGCCGAACAACGTACCAATACAGGAGTGTCTTCAATCCGCTGGACCTTTGTGGGTTATTGATATCCCCGTCTGGCGACATGTGGCAACTCGCATGCCCGGGGTAGGCATGCATGTGCTTAGCAACAGTGCTTGAGTGAGAGACTAGAGGGGACGCGGAGTCACGCATGGGCGCTAGCTTTGACTCTATTATTATATTGTATCTTCTTGTAACTGTGTTAGTGTTTAAGGCTGAATGTACTTAAGAACCTACAGTGTGTATTATTAGCCCTCGACCAACACACACATGGCGCAGTGAGATATACAACATTGACAGTGCATACAGGGCAGTGCAACGCAATGAACTCAGCCTATACCTGCATTATTTTGGTGTACCGTGACCCACATATCGTAATTGTGTGCGACAAGGGCTCACGAATGTGTGCAGTCCCAGTGACAGAGTTACACGCTCGCACGTACAACATAAGTGTTTTAAACGAAAAACCGGCATATGCAAGTGTTCGTTAGTGACTGGCAGTGCTCCGACGCCATATTGCGCTCATCTACTTCACGCATTCTGCGTATATGCTTGGAGCCTTCTCGTATAGTGTCTAGTGCTTACACGTGTGGTTTATAGTGCCTCCCCGTATAGTGTCGCAGTGCATTGTGAGTGGTATTTGTGAAAATCTTGCTGCCTCCTTGTCGGTAGGAGACGCTTGTATTGAACATTGGCAGGACGTGTGCGCGATACTTCCCCTCGCTTACACGCCCGCAGGCCTACTGGGCCCCAGGTACCCGCCAGCTTACGTACTCATCCGCGCATTACGGGCCCACACTATTAGCTTTATTCTAGCGAAATGCCTAATACTCGTTCAGGAGCACTCGAGCAAGAGGAGGAAGAGATGCAGCCAGATCTTTCCGATGAGCAACAGGCCGCATCCTTCCCACCGACCACACCGACAGACATGCTTTCCCTCGTGAAATGGATTGAAGAGACGAGGTTAGCAGAAGATGAACGCAGACGACGAGAAGACCATGCTAGATTTGACGCCCTGCTCAAATTGATAAACCCGGAACGGCAACCCGCTCACTCTCCCCCAGAGCACCTTGCGGCCTCCGATGACATCCGTCATCGCCAGCCCCCGCTTCCTCCACCCACTCAAAAGGCCACTGCTCAGACGCCACCTCCACTTAAACCAGATGCCACCTACCAATTGTTCCGCGAATGGAAGCGACGTTGGCAAGATTACGCTACCATGGTCGACCTGTATAGCTTACCCCATGAGAAGCAGCTCATACAATTACGTATGTGTCTCACCCTTGAAACACAACGTGTCCTAGAGCATACCCTGCAAATACCTCCCTCTACAGACAAGACCGTCGATGAGGTGGTCGCTGCTCTGGAAGTACACATCAAGGGCTTGCGGAACGAGGCAATACGCAGGAGGGGATTGCTTAGCTGCAGGCAGATGGAAGGCGAAACATTTGCAGATTTCTACGTAAGGTTGCGTCGCAGTGCCGAGGAGATCGACATATGCCCTGGTAAATCGCCAATTTGCGAAGAGACTCAGTTGAAGTCGGTGATTATTATGGGCGTTCGGGATGATGAGTTGATTCAGCGACTCATATCCCTGGACGACAAGTGCTCACTGCAGGACATGGTCAATACATGCCGCTCCTATGAAGCAGCCAGGTGTGCTACGTCTGATATTCGTGCCCAACCTGCACAAGTAAGAGCATTGACCCACCACCAAAGAAGGAAGAAGCAGAAAAGTTTCATGAGGCAAACCCCTAAGCAACCGACATCGAAGGCAACGGACCCATGCCAGTGCTGTGCTAGGCACCATGAGCCAGGAGCATGCCCTGCGGCTCAGGCTACCTGCCGCAACTGTGGTCGGCAGGGACACTTTCCTTCCACGATCAAATGTCCCGCTAGCAAGACCCAGTGCCGCCTCTGTTCCCGTATTGGTCACTTCGACACATATTGCAAGCAGGAGACTCGTCAGAAACACAAGCGAGGTGTTTCAGTCTCTGGCGGTGGACATGTTTCGGAACACCCGCCAACCCCACAGCCGTCCTGCCGTCGAGTGATGTCTCCTAGCCCCAGCCCTGCGGTGCCTCAACACGTCAGCGTCCTTATCACACACGGTGGTAAATCGTCATACTTGCAGATGATCCCAGACACCGGTGCGGATATCACTGTGATAGGACCACAGCACTTGAGAAACCTTTCCATTTCAACAAGGACACTACACGCTTCCCCGCAAACCACCACACTCACAGCCGACGGATCTGAAATGACTCCTGCCCTTGGCACGCTCACGGCTACCCTTACTTTAGGTAAGCGGTCGTGCTCTGCTCAGATCCGAGTACACAAGGACATCCAGACCCCACTCCTCTCCTTCAGCCACTGCAAGGCATTGGCCATAATTCCCAAGGAATTCCCTAAGCCAATATTGGAGGTGAAGCACGTTAAGAAGTGTGTGGAACTCCCATTCTCTGCCTCCACACCACCCTCAGACGTGAAGGAGTACTTCTTAAAGGAGTTTAAGGACGTTCTGGTGGCTAAAGCAGCTCTTCAGTCCACACCACTTAAGCCCATGGTGGGATCACCAATGCGAATCCACCTGAAGGATAATGCTGTGCCTTTTGCAATCCATACACCCCGGCAAATTCCCCTGGCTTTCAGAGACCACGTCAAGGACGAGCTCGAGTCCATGGTCTCTCAAGGGATTATTCGACCGGCTGGCGACGAACCTTCAGAATGGTGCCACCCACTTGTCGCCGTAGCTAAACCAAATGGAGGTGTGAGGATCACGACGGATCTGTCCAAACTTAACGCCCAGGTGGCTCGCCCACCCCATCCGTCGCCCACACCCTTTGATGCTGTACGTGGCGTACCGACCTCAGCTCGTTACTTCACGACCATGGACGCTCTCTGCGGCTACTGGCAGATCGAACTCGCCGAAGAGGATAGACACCTTACCACCTTTATAACTCCACATGGTAGATTCCAATATTGCAGAGGACCAATGGGATTTGCAGCAACAGGCGATGCCTATTGCCTACGAGGTGACATTGCACTGCAAGGTGTCAAGAATTGCGTCAAAGTGGTGGACGACATCCTCCTTTACGATGCCGACTACACCACTCACCTTACCCGCATCCACCAAGTCCTCACCAGATGTCGTGAATTTGGCATCACCATTAATAAGGAAAAATTTAAGGTCGCCGCGCCTAAGGTGGATTTCTGCGGATTCACATTGTCAGTGGCAGGTATCGCTGCTGACCAAGACAAAGTGATTGCTATCAGGGACTTTCCAACTCCTGCAAATTTAACAGACCTTAGGTCCTTTATGGGTCTCGTTAACCAGTTGGCTGAATTCACCCCGGAGATATCCGCAGCTGCCCAACCTCTCCGGCCCCTGATGAGCCCTAAGAGACAATTTCTCTGGACACCGGATCATGACGAGGCATTCCGACGGGTGAAAGCCGCCCTCATCGACCCCCCAATTCTCGCCTCATTCGATCCAACCCTGCCAACTATCCTCCAGACGGATGCATCTCGGCTTAACGGCATTGGTTTTGCATTACTACAGGACCACGGCAGCGGACGCCTACGCCTAATCCAATGCGGTTCCCGTTTCTTGACGGAGGCGGAGACTAGATATGCCACCATCGAGTTAGAATTACTCGCCGCCGTCTGGGCGATGTTCAAATGCAAATATTACTTGATGGGACTTCAGAATTTTACGTTGATGACCGACCATCGCCCCCTGGTTCCCATCCTGAACAGCTACACTTTGGACGCAGTGGAGAACCCACGTCTCCAGCGCCTGAAGGAGAAGGTGTCCCCATACATCTTCACAGCAGTATGGCGTGCCGGAAAGGATCTTCGCATCCCGGACGCCCTATCCCGTGCCCCAGTGAGCTACCCAGCGCCGGAAGACTACACACTCTGCACCGACTCCATTGCATCCCTCCATACGATAGCCACGGTGAGAGCTGTGACAGAGTCCCACGTAGATGAAGATAGGACTCTGGAGGAATTACGTGACTCAGCTAGGACTGACCCAGACTACGTCCAATTGCATCGCTGTGTGACGTCCGGATTCCCCTCGGACCGCTATGCCCTTCCTAGGCCCTTGCTCCCATACTGGAAAATTCGGGATAACCTCCATGCCGATGGTGACCTCGTCCTCTACGGCATGAGAATTGTGGTTCCTAACGCCCTTCGCCGCCGCATCCTGGCCCGTCTTCATGATAGCCACAGGGGCGTGGAGGCGACAAAACGCCGGGCAGGTCAAACTGTCTTCTGGCCAGGCATCAATTCGGACATTGCAAACACGGTCCAGTCGTGTGAACCCTGCCAGTATCTCCAACCTAGCCAGCAGAAGGAACCTATACTCAGCGACGACCACCCAACAAGGCCCTTTGAGTCGGTCTCAGCGGACTTCTTCTCAGTTGCAGGCAAGTCATTCCTTGTCATCGCTGACAGACTCTCCGGCTGGCCTGTGGTCGTCCCTTGCAAAGGCGATACGACGTCGTCCAACACCATCCGCATGTTCTGCAACTACTTCCGGGAGGTTGGTGTCCCCCTCCGCTTGCGAACAGACGGAGGCCCCCAGTTCACCAGCCAGGAGTTCAGGAGCTTTGCAGCACGATGGGGTGTGCGACACATTGTCACATCACCTCACTACCCGCAATCCAATGGCCATGCCGAGGCCGCCGTGAAGGCCATCAAGCACCTCATCCTCAAGGTGGCCCCTTCAGGCAACATAGATTGCGAGGAATTCGACCGAGGCCTCCTGGAACTGCGGAACACTCCCAACTTCACTGGTCGTTCCCCAGCTCAGGTGTTATATGGCCACCCCCTCCGCTCCTGCGTTCCGGCCCACCCAGATGCTTTCTCCACGGAGTGGCAAACCAAAGCGGAGGAATGCGACCGCCGCGTAGCAACCCAGGCCAAGGATGCTGCAGCTCGGTATGACAGCCATGCACGTGAACTCTCCAGGCTGTATATCGGCCAGCACGTTCGGATCCAGGACCCGAAGACCCACCGCTGGGACAAGGTCGGCATTGTCATGCGCGTTGGCAAAGCCAGGACCTATGAAATACGCACCACAAGTGGCCGCGTGTTGCAGCGTAACCGCCACTTCTTGCGACCTGTCACCTGCACCCCTTCCCATCCACACGAGGCCCATAGCGAGGACCCACCTGCTGATTTGCGTCGCTCCAAGAGACTCCAGCGCAGATTGTCCGCCCGTGACTAAAGTCTCCGGGCGCGAAAGGGGGAAGGGAGGTGTGGGTTATTGATATTCCCGTCTGGCGACATGTGGCAACTCGCATGCCCAGGGTAGGCATGCATGTGCTTAGCAACAGTGCTTGAGTGAGACCGTAGAGGGGACGCGAAGTCACGCATGGGCGCTAGCTTTGACTCTATTATTATATTGTATCTTCTTGTAACTGTGTTAGTGTTTAAGGCTGAATGTACTTAAGAACCTACAGTGTGTATTATTAGCCCTCGACCAACACACACAACCTTCTCGCAGACAGCGAAGAGCCTTGAGGTACAAGATCTACCTCGCAGAAGTCATGCGAGAGGAAGGAGGGAAAGAGCCCAAATCAAAGACCGCTCTTCAGAAGATGGCAAAGAGAAGAATGTCGGAATCTTCATCCGGCAGACACTCTCACAGAGGCGGACGCCATCGCACTCGCGAGACTCGAAGAAGCGGTCAGGGACACGGAAGCCAGGTCGAGACGACGAACAGAAATGATCATCGCACAAGACGTAATCGTTCACACCGTCAAGACCAGTATGATAACCATTACCCTGATGGCCACCAAAGGCAGAGGAACACGACCAGGGGAAACGCTGGTTACGATAACCGATCGTTCAGTTACAGTACCCACGGAAACTGCCAGAAGAGTCGGGGTTCATACGGGCGGCTTCAGTATCAAAATAACAGAAGTCAAAATTATTATTCAAATATTTACCGAGGGACTGCTTATGGACAATGTCAGAGTATGGCAAGACCCCAAAACTTGATATTTATGAACAACAATATGAACTACGGTGGGTACTACCAGTACATATAAAGCCTATGGTCATAAAATAGAAAAAATATATATATGAAATGTGTATATGAATATAGAAACAAAAAATAAGATATACATAGAAATAAGGCAAAGGATAAAGAATAACAAAAAATAAAAAAATAAGTCCGCAAGTGTAAATATACACAACTTTCAACTGCGGCAGGGAATTCCCCTCAGCTGAATAAAGTCACCTGACTAGAGTCAAAATACACGAAACACATGAATACAAAAAAAAAAAAAAAAAAAATCAAGTAATCCGAGGAGGACTCTCGAAGGCCCTTGCCTACCGGGTGGTACGTTTTCCTTGACTCCGGCTGTCGCCAGGCGATTCTGTTGCTCCCCGTGGCACTCCGCCTTTAGCGAAGCCAGTCTGGTGGTGTCGCATCATCCTAATCTAGGGTTCGAGTCTCGCACTCCTCTCCGGTTCCCATCAGAGACTGTTTGTTATCTAGTCCAGCAGTCATCTATAGCGCATAACACATAGGGCAAAGGTGACGGCTCCGGCCGCAGCTTCTCAGCGCCTAATGGCGTAGGCTCCTGACAAAGACTTAACAAAGGCTCTATCGATTCAGCGGGAGGGAGCATTTGCTATTTGACTCTGGCTAAGAACAGGTGAATTTAATCAAGTTCCTTTTGTCCTTTGTGTTTTCCTATGTCTCAGCCCTTCCCTTCATTATTCTCAAAGGGTTCTATTCCGCCCTGAAAAGGGACTTTGTGTGTGTGTGTGTGTGTGTGTGTGTGTGTGTGTGTGTGTGTGTGTGTGTGTGTGTGTGTGTGTGTGTGTGTGTGTGTGTGTGTTTGTGTGTTTGTATGTGTGTTTGTGTGTGTGTGTGTATACCTAGTTGTATTTACCTAGTTGTGTTATACGGGAAGGGTCATAAGCTTGTGGTGACCCGTCTTTGTATCTCTCAGCATCAAGTTTTTTCATAAAATCTCGTATAGTGTTTGCACACACTGTTTCGTTGTCTAATTCATTCCATACATCTATCACTGTGTGGGAACCTGTTCCTTTTTAAATTTCTTCTGTAACTGTCTTTTTTAGTTTCTTTTCGTGTCCTCTCGTTTTACCGTTGTCCCATATTAACAAGTCATCCCTATCTAAAACTTCCATTCCTTTCATTATTCTGTAGATAGTCAGCAGGTCACCTCTTTCTCTTCCCTGTTCCAAAGTTGTTAGTTCTAATTTGGACAGTCTTTGCTCATATGTTAGTTCGGAAAGAGTTGGTGCTAGCTAGGTTGTTGCTCTTTGTAACCTTTGTAGTTTTTTATTGTTCTTTTTGGAACTGGGTGCCCAGAGTGCTGCTGCGTACTCGAGTCTTGGTCTTATTAGTGTAAGTAGGGTTTTCTTTATCATTTCTTCGTCCAAATAGGCAAACGCCACTTTGATTGATCTCAGTAAATTGTAGGTTTCTCTGAATATTTTGTTAATATGCTTATCTGGTGTCATGTCCTTGCCAGTCATCACTCCAAGATCTTTCTCTGAGTTTACTTTTTTCACCGTTTCTTCACCAATTTTGTAATCTTTTGATATTCTATTTTTACTCTTTCCAAACTCCATTATACTACATTTCTTTATATTGAATTTTACTTCCCATTTTTGGGTCCAATTCCAGATCTTGTCCAAATCTTGTTGCAATGAGTTGCAGTCTTCCTCCGTTTTTACCTTCTTTAGTATCTTTGCATCATCTGCCAAGAAATTCATATAACACTCTACACCTTCATCCATGTCATTAATGTATATGGCAAACATGATCGGCGCCAGTACTGATCCATGCGAGACACCGCTTTTCACTTCTTCCCAGTTTGAGAATTTTTCTCTAATTACAACTCTCATTTTCCACCCAATCAGGAAGTTTTTCATCCATTCCAATAATTTTCCTCTGATGCCACCTTTTGACTCTATCTTTACAATTTTTCTATGTGGTATCTTGTCGAGTGCCTTCTATGTGTGTGTGTGTGTGTGTGTATTCACCTCGGATCTGCTGCAGTCTCTGTCGAGACACCCAGACACCACCCTACGGCAGTAAGCTCAGAGCTGTGTGTGTGTGTGTGTGTGTGTGTGTGTGTGTGTGTGTGTGTGTGTGTGTGTGTGTGTGTGTGTGTGTGTGTGTGTGTGTGTGTGTGTGTATGTGTGTGTGTGTTTGTGTGTGTGTGTATGTGTGATCCACCATGGTCTTTGGATCACTTGCTGGACTGGTGATCGACAGTTATTTCCCTCCCGGAGAGAGCTCAGACCTCATATATGACCGATCTATGGGTAATGCTGTGACCTTACGCTCTCACACACGCCCAACTCCCCGACCACTGGAGTTGGAGTAACGACCCACAGCACAGCGATACTGAAACTATTTCAACCCTATGCGGGTTCCTACTCGGACCACCGTAGTGGCGGCTGGAAAAACTACCGCTGCGTCATGTGTGTGTGTGTGTGTGTGTGTGTGTGTGTGTGTGTGTGTGTGTGTGTGTGTGTGTGTGTGTGTGTGTGTGTGTGTGTGTGTGTGTGTGTGTGTGTGTGTGTGTGTGTGTGTGTGTGTGTGTGTGTGTGTGTGTGTGTGTGTGTGTGTGTGTGTGTGTGTGTGTGTGTGTGTGTGTGTGTGTGTGTGTGTGTGTGTGTGTGTGTGTGTGTGTGTGTGTGTGTGTGTGTGTGTGTGTGTGTGTGTGTGTGTGTGTGTGTGTGTGTGTGTGTGTGTGTGTGTGTGTGTGTGTGTGTGTGCGTCCGTGCGTATTAGACTTGAATTTTGAAATTAAATATCAGGTATCGAAAACCAGAGAACACAAATTCGAAATAAATGAAGTATCGCAAGGACGGTAAAAGATAGTCTGAAGGAAGATTTGAGATAAGATGAATAGTCACATATGGATCACCATTCCTGTATGAGTAGCTCTGACCCGTAGAGGTGTCCTTGAAGTCAATATAGATTTGACTACATAAATCTTATCTAGCTATTTTTTTTTACATGGCCAAGAATAAAGCAACTAAAAGCACAAAATGATCTTAATCAAGGTGTCTCCCAGTCACCCGATTCCACAACAGCCGTGGGATCTGTAATTAGTATGACAGGAAGTTAATGTGTGTATTTTTTCTTGAATACACTTGCAATGATATTTACATAGGTGAGTGTATTTTTATGTGTTTTATAGGATTAAGAGTAAATCGTAAGAGCTCGTTGGTTCTTAATCTTGCTGATCATTGATGGTCTAGACTCTAGAACGAGAAAGAATGTTTTTTTCCAGCCCAAATCACCACCGTGGGTGTTACGGTAATTGCACATGATAGACGCGGTTTTTGGGATCAATTGTCGCAAACTGACTTGAAAACTATGTTAGAATGACGGCGTCGACCATTTTGGAAGACAGAAGAAGAGTGTCCGAAGGATCACCTCGAGCGCACGAAGATGACCAGCCGTGTGGTGCACGCCTTCGGCAAGAGCCTCCGGACGATGTCGAAGAGATGCCTCGTGGCGTTCCGAAGACTGTGCTCCTGTGTAGCCACCGAGGAAATGGCTTCAGGACTGACCAAAGAGGACGAGGAGGCACTCCTGGAACACGAAGAAATCCAGCCCGTGTCCAGCCACCAAGAAGAACCAACAAGGATTCCCGAAGTACTCCAGGAAGTGAACACTAATGAAGACTTTTCCTCCTTGGAGTAGAAATCGATTGTTGGGAGTAGTCAGGAACAAGAAACAGTGACGGAAAACAACGAAGAGCTTGAAAGTCACAATAGCGTTTGCGATGACAGAGAAGTAACGGTCCAGAAAGAAGACGTTACTGAGGACAAGTGCATCGCTCGTGAGGAGGATGTTAGCGTGGAGGGTGACGTAGTACAAGATGAACACCACCCAGATCCAGCTACATCGTCGAAGACTGAAGATCTTCAAGTATCCGACGGAAACTGTACAGAGCTCACGAAAGCGTTTGAGGAACGAGAGGAGAGTTCTGAGATCGAAGAAACCAGAGATATCTCACCCCATAGTCCTCAAACACACGAACCTTTGCCGAACAACGTACCAATACAAGAGTGTCTTCAATCCGCTGGACCTTCTCGCAAACAGCGAAGAGCCTTGAGGTACAAGATGAACCTCGCAGAAGTCATGCGAGAGGAAGGAGGGAAAGAGCCCAAATCAAAGACCGCTCTTCAGAAAATGGCAAAGAGAAGAATGTCGGAATCTTCATCCGGCGGACACTCTTACAGAGGCGGACGCCATCGCACTCGCGAGACTCGAAGAGGCGGTCAGGGACACGGAAGCCAGGTCGAGACGACGAACAGAAACGATCATCGAACAGGACGTAATCGTTCACACCGTCAAGACCAGTATGATAGTCATTACCCTGATGGCCACCAAAGGCAGAGCAACACGACCAGGGGAAACGCTGGTTACGATAACCGATCGTTCAGTTACAGTACCCACGGAAACTGTCAGAACAGTTGGGGTTCACACGGGCGGCTTCAATATCAAAATAACAGAAATCATAATTGTTATCCAAATTACCAAGGAACTGGTCATGGCCAAGGTCAGTATATGGCAAGACCCCAAAACCGGAAATATATGAACCAGTATATGAACTACGGTGGCTACTAAATTTGCAACCAATACAAATAAAACTGGTCATAAAATAGAAAAAAAATTACATAAAATGTGTATATACGTATATATGAATATAAAATGTAAAACATAGAATATACGTAGAAATAAGGCAAAGGATGGAAAAAAAAAGAAAATAAGTCCGCAAGTGTAAATATACACAACTTTCAACTGCGGCAGGGAATTCCCCTCAGCTGAATAAAGTCACCTGACTAGAGTCAAAATACAAAAAATACATAAAAGAAAGAAAAAAAATCACAAATAATCCGAGGAGGACTGTCGAAGGCCCTTTCCTACCGGGTGGTACGTTTCTCTTGACTTTGTCTGTCGCCAGGCGATTCTATTGCTCCCCGTGGCACTCCGCCTTTAGCGAAGCCTGCTGGTATCGCATCATCCTAATCTCGGGTTCGAGTCTCGCTCTCCTCTCCGGTTCCCATCAGAGACTGTTACATTCCCAGGAGTCATCCATAACACATAGGGCAAAGGTGACGGGTCCGGCCGCAGCTACTCAGCGCCTCCTGTCGTAGGCTTCTGACAAAAGGACTTAACAAAAGATCTATCGATCCAGCGAGAGCGAGGATTTGCTATTTGATTCTGGCTAGGAACAGATCAATTTAATGAAGTTCCTTTTGTCCTTTGTGTTCTCCTATGTCTCAGTCCTCTCCTTCATTATTCTCAACGGATTCTATTCCGCTCTGAAAAAGGACTTTGTATTATTTAACATGGTCTTTGATCATGTGTTGGACTCGTGATCGATAGCTATTTCCCTCCCGGAAGAGAGCTCAGAGCTCATATATGACCGATCTATGGGTAATGCTTTGACCTTACACGCACACACACACACCCAACTCTCCGCCAACGAGAGCTGGAGTAACGACTCGCAGCGCAGCGATACTGAAATTATTTCATCCCTGGGCAGGATTCGAACCCGGACCGCCGTAGTGGCAGCCGGGAACTCTACCACTACGTCATGTGTGTGTGTGTGTGTGTGTGTGTGTGTGTGTGTGTGTGTGTGTGTGTGTGTGTGTGTGTGTGTGTGTGTGTGTGTGTGTGTGTGTGTGTGTGTGTGTGTATGTGTGTTTGTGTGTGTGTGTGTGTGTGTGTGTGTGTGTGTGTGTGTGTGTGTGTGTGTGTATGTGTGTTTGTGTGTGTGTGTGTGTGTGTGTGTGTGTGTGTGTGTGTGTGTGTGTGTGTGTGTGTGTGTGTGTGTGTGTGTGTGTGTGTGTGTGTGTGTGTGTGTGTGTGTGTGTGTGTGTGTGTATTCGTGGTACGACTCAAAATGCTTTCACATTCACGCGAGCATTCTTCTATGTAATTATTAACATGACATTATCTTTTGAATAAGGTGTGGAGTGGAGGACGAGATGGACGCGGTTTTTGAAATTCAATGCCAGATATCGAGAATCAGAGAAAACAATTTCAAAATAAAAGAAGAATCGCAAAAGAGGTAAAAGATAGTCTGAATGAAGATTTGAGATAGGATGAATAGTCACATATGGATCACCATTCCTGTATGAGTAGAAACTAGTTTCCAATCCAAAAAAGAGTGTTGAGTAGCTCTGGGCCGTAGGGATGTCGTTGAAGCCCTTACATATTTAAATACATAAAGCTTATCTAGCTGGAGGGATTTTATTTGACGGCCAAGAATAAAGCATCCAAAAGCACAGTGATCTTAATCACTCTCCCAGTCACCCAATTCCGCAACAGCCGTGGGATCTAAAATTAGTATGACGGGAAGTTAATGTGTATGCATGTGTGTAATTTTCTTGAATACACCTACAATAATATTTACATACGTGACTTTCTTTTTGTGTGTTTTTGTAGGAGTGAGACTAAATCGTAAGAGCCCGTCTGCTCTTCTTCTTCCTGACCATCGATGGTCTAGATTCAACCTCTTTACAAATGTAACCCGCTCTTATGTATTGTTGTTCTACAGCCTCGTAGAAATCCCATTACTAGTGAATAAAACCCTAGTGTATCCACTAAGTATTACTAGTTTTCTATTTGTGGTTGTATTTGTGAACCACTGTAGCCCATAAGGAATCATTGAACCATAGGTTAAGAACCACTGGTCTAGACTCTAGAACGAAAAAGACTGGCTTTTCTAGCCCAAATCACCACCGTGGGTGTTACGGTAACTGTACATGATGGACGCGGTTTTTGGGATCAATTGTCGCAAACTGACTCGAAAACTATGTCATAATGACGGCTTCGACCATTTTGGAGGACAGAAGAAGAGTGTCCGAAGGATCCCCAAGAGCGCTCGAAAATGACCAGCCGTGTCATTCACTCCTTCGGCAAGACCCTCCGGGCGATGTCGAAGAGGTGCCTCGGGGCATGGCGAAGACTGTGCTCCTGTGTAGCCACCGAGGAAACGGCTACAGGAGTGACCAAAGAGAACCAGGAGGCACTGCTGGAACCCGAGGAAATCAAGCCCGTGTCCAGCCACAAAGAAGAAACAAGAAGGATTTCCGAAGTAAACGCCAACGAAGACTCTTTTTCTCTGGACCAGAAATCGATTGTCGGAAACGAACAGGAACGAGAATCGGTCCCGAAAAACAACGAAGAGCCTAAAGAGTCTCACAAGCTTGTTTGCGATGACACGGACGTAACGATCCAGAAAGAAGACGTTACTGAGAACAAGTGCATCGCTCGTGAGAAGGATGTTAGCTTGGAGGGTGACGTAGCACAAGAAGAACACCACCCAGATCCAGCTACATCGTCGAAGACTGAAGATCTTCAAGTATCCGACGTAGATTGTACCAAGCTTCCGGAAGCGTGTGAGGAACGAGAGGGGAGTTCTGAGATCGAAGAAACTAGAGATCTCTCACCCCATAGTCCTGAAACACAAGAAGCTTTGCCGAACAACGTACCAAGACAAGAGTCTCTTCAATCCGCTGGACCTTCTCGCAAACAGCGAAGAGCCTTGAGGTACAAGATCTACCTCGCAGAAGTCATGCGAGAGGAAGTTGGGAAAGAGCCCAAATCAAAGGCCGCTCTTCAAAAGATGGCAAGGAGAAGAATGTCGGAATCTTCATCCGGCAGACACTCTCATAGAGGTGGACGCCATCGCAGTCGCGAGACTCGAAGAAGCGGTCAGGGACACGGAAGCCAGGTCGAGACGACGAACAGAAACGATCATCGCACAAGACGTAATCGTTCACACCGTCAAGACCAGTATGATAACCATTACCCTGATGGCCACCAAAGGCAGAGCAACACGACCAGGGGAAACGCTGGTTACGATAACCGATCGTTCAGTTACAGTACCCACGGAAACTGGCAGAAGAGTCGGGGTTCATACGGGCGGCTTCAGTATCAAAATAACAGAAGTCAAAATTATTATCCAAATATTTACCGAGGAACTGCTTATGGACAATGTCAGTGTATGGCAAGACCCCAAAACCTGATATTTATGAACAACAATATGAACTACGGTGGGTACTACCAGTACATACAAAGCCTATGGTCATAAAATAGAAAAAATATATATATGAAATGTGTATATGAATATAGAAACAAAAAATAAGATATACATAGAAATAAGGCAAAGGATAAAGAATAACAAAAAATAAAAAAATAAGTCCGCAAGTGTAAATATACACAACTTTCAACTGCGGCAGGGTATTCCCCTCAGCTGAATAAAGTCACCTGACTCGAGTCAAAATACACGAAATACATAAATACAAAAAAGAAAAAAGAAATCGCAAGTAATACAAGGAGGACTGTCAAAGGCCCTTGCCTACCGGGTGGTACGTTTCCCTTGACTCCGGCTGTCGCCAGGCGATTCTGTTGCTCCCCGTGGCACTCCGCCTTTAGCGAAGCCAGTCTGCTGGTGTCGCATCATCCTAATCTCGGGTTCGAGTCTCGCACTCCTCTCCGGTTCCCATCAGACACTGTTTGTTATCTAGTCCAGCAGTCATCTATAGCGCATAGCACATAGGGCAAAGGTGACGGCTCCGGCCGCAGCTACTCAGCGCCTAATGGCGTAGGCTCCTGACAAAGACTTAACAAAGGCTCTCTCGATCCAGCGGGAGCGAGCATTTGCTATTTGATTCTGGCTAAGAACAGGTGAATTTAATCAAGTTCCTTTTGTCCTTTGTGTTTTCCTATGTCTCAGCCCTTCCCTTCATTATTCTCAAAGGGTTCTATTCCGCGCTGAAAAGGGACTTTGTGTGTGTGTGTGTGTGTGTGTGTGTGTGTGTGTGTGTGTGTGTGTGTGTGTGTGTGTGTGTGTGTGTGATTTGTGTGTTTGTATGTGTGTTTGTGTGTGTGTGTGTATACCTAGTTGTATTTACCTAGTTGTGTTATACGGGAAGGGTCATAAGCTTGTGGTGACCCGTCTTTGTATCTCTCAGCATCAAGTTTTTTCATAAAATCTCGTATAGTGTTTGCACACACTGTTTCGTTGTCTAATTCATTCCATACATCTATCACTGTGTGGGAACCTGTTCCTTTTTAAATTTCTTCTGTAACTGTCTTTTTTAGTTTCTTTTCGTGTCCTCTCGTTTTACCGTTGTCCCATATTAACAAGTCATCCCTATCTAAAACTTCCATTCCTTTCATTATTCTGTAGATAGTCAGCAGGTCACCTCTTTCTCTTCCCTGTTCCAAAGTTGTTAGTTCTAATTTGGACAGTCTTTGCTCATATGTTAGTTCGGAAAGAGTTGGTGCTAGCTAGGTTGTTGCTCTTTGTAACCTTTGTAGTTTTTTATTGTTCTTTTTGGAACTGGGTGCCCAGAGTGCTGCTGCGTACTCGAGTCTTGGTCTTATTAGTGTAAGTAGGGTTTTCTTTATCATTTCTTCGTCCGAATAGGCAAACGCCACTTTGATTGATCTCAGTAAATTGTAGGTTTCTCTGAATATTTTGTTAATATGCTTATCTGGTGTCATGTCCTTGCCAGTCATCACTCCAAGATCTTTCTCTGAGTTTACTTTTTTCACCGTTTCTTCACCAATTTTGTAATCTTTTGATATTCTATTTTTACTCTTTCCAAACTTCATTATACTACATTTCTTTATATTGAATTTTACTTCCCATTTTTGGGTCCAATTCCAGATCTTGTCCAAATCTTGTTGCAATGAGTTGCAGTCTTCCTCCGTTTTTACCTTCTTTAGTATCTTTGCATCATCTGCCAATATATTCATATAACACTCTACACCTTCATCCATGTCATTAATGTATATGGCAAACATGATCGGCGCCAGTACTGATCCATGCGAGACACCGCTTTTCACTTCTTCCCAGTTTGAGAATTTTTCTCTAATTACAACTCTCATTTTCCACCCAATCAGGAAGTTTTTCATCCATTCCAATAATTTTCCTCTGATGCCACCTTTTGACTCTATCTTTACAATTTTTCTATGTGGTATCTTGTCGAGTGCCTTCTATGTGTGTGTGTGTGTGTGTATTCACCTCGGATCTGCTGCAGTCTCTGTCGAGACACCCAGACACCACCCTACGGCAGTAAGCTCAGAGCTGTGTGTGTGTGTGTGTGTGTGTGTGTGTGTGTGTGTGTGTGTGTGTGTGTGTGTGTGTGTGTGTGTGTGTGTGTGTGTGTGTGTGTGTGTGTGTGTGTGTGTGTGTATGTGTGATCCACCATGGTCTTTGGATCACTTGCTGGACTGGTGATCGACAGTTATTTCCCTCCCGGAGAGAGCTCAGAGCTCATATATGACCGATCTATGGGTAATGCTGTGACCTTACGCTCTCACACACGCCCAACTCCCCGACCACTGGAGTTGGAGTAACGACCCACAGCACAGCGATACTGAAGCTATTTCAACCTTGTGCGGGTTCCTACCCGGACCACCGTAGTGGCGGCTGGAAAAACTACCGCTGCGCCATGTGTGTGTGTGTGTGTGTGTGTGTGTGTGTGTGTGTGTGTGTGTGTGTGTGTGTGTGTGTGTGTGTGTGTGTGTACGTGTGTGTGTGTGTGTGTGTGTACGTGTGTGTGTGTTTGTGTGTGTGTGTGTGTGTGTGTGTGTGTGTGTGTGTGTGTGTGTGTGTGTGTGTGTGTGTGTGTGTATGTGTGTGTGTGTGTGTGTGTGTGTGTGTGTGTGTGTGTGTGTGTGTGTGTGTGTGTGTGTGTGTGTGTGTGTGTGTGTGTGTGTGCGTCCGTGCGTATTATACTTGAATTTTGAAATTAAATATCAGGTATCGAAAACCAGAGAACACAAATTCGAAATAAATGAAGTATCGCAAGGACGGTAAAAAATAGTCTGAAGGAAGATTTGAGATAAGATGAATAGTCACATATGGATCACCATTCCTGTATGAGTAGCTCTGACCCGTAGAGGTGTCCTTGAAGTCAATATAGATTTGACTACATAAATCTTATCTAGCTAGTTTTTTTTTTTTTTAACATAGCCAAGAATAATGCAACCAAAAGCACAAAATGATCTTAATCAAGGTGTCTCCCAGTCACTCGATTCCACAACAGCCGTGGGATCTGTAATTAGTATGACAGGAAGTTAATGTGTGTAGTTTTTCTTGAATACACTTGCAATGATATTTACATAGGTAAGTGTATTTTTATGTGTTTTTATAGGATTAAGAGTAAATCGTAAGAGCTCGTTGGTTCTTAATCTTGCTGATCATTGATGGTCTAGACTCTAGAACGAGAAAGAATGTTTTTTTCCAGCCCAAATCACCACCGTGGGTGTTACGGTAATTGCACATGATAGACGCGGTTTTTGGGATCAATTGTCGCAAACTGACTTGAAAACTATGTTAGAATGACGGCGTCGACCATTTTGGAAGACAGAAGAAGAGTGTCCGAAGGATCACCTCGAGCGCACGAAGATGACCAGCCGTGTGGTGCACGCCTTCGGCAAGAGCCTCCGGACGATGTCGAAGAGATGCCTCGTGGCGTTCCGAAGACTGTGCTCCTGTGTAGCCACCGAGGAAATGGCTTCAGGACTGACCAAAGAGGACGAGGAGGCACTCCTGGAACACGAAGAAATCCAGCCCGTGTCCAGCCACCAAGAAGAACCAACAAGGATTCCCGAAGTACTCCAGGAAGTGAACACTAATGAAGACTTTTCCTCCTTGGAGTAGAAATCGATTGTTGGAAGTGGTCAGGAACAAGAAACAGTGACGGAAAACAACGAAGAGCTTGAAAGTCACAATAGCGTTTGCGATGAGAGAGAAGTAACGGTCCAGAAAGAAGACGTTACTGAGGACAAGTGCATCGCTCGTGAGGAGGATGTTAGCGTGGAGGGTGACGTAGTACAAGAAGAACATCACCCAGATCCAGCTACATCGTCGAAGACTGAAGATCTTGAAGTATCCGACGGAAACTGTACAGAGCTCACGAAAGCGTTTGAGGAACGAGAGGAGAGTTCTGAGATCGAAGAAACCAGAGATATCTCACCCCATAGTCCTCAAACACACGAACCTTTGCCGAACAACGTACCAATACAAGAGTGTCTTCAATCCGCTGGACCTTCTCGCAAACAGCGAAGAGCCTTGAGGTACAAGATGAACCTCGCAGAAGTCATGCGAGAGGAAGGAGGGAAAGAGCCCAAATCAAAGACCGCTCTTCAGAAAATGGCAAAGAGAAGAATGTCGGAATCTTCATCCGGCGGACACTCTTACAGAGGCGGACGCCATCGCACTCGCGAGACTCGAAGAGGCGGTCAGGGACACGGAAGCCAGGTCGAGACGACGAACAGAAACGATCATCGAACAGGACGTAATCGTTCACACCGTCAAGACCAGTATGATAGCCATTACCCTGATGGCCACCAAAGGCAGAGCAACACGACCAGGGGAAACGCTGGTTACGATAACCGATCGTTCAGTTACAGTACCCACGGAAACTGGCAGAACAGTTGGGTCTCATACGGGCGGCTTCAATATCAAAGTAACAGAAATCATAATTGTTATCCAAGTTACCGAGGAACTGGTCATGGCCAAGGTCAGTATATGGCAAGACCCCAAAACCGGAAATATATGAACCAGTATATGAACTACGGTGGCTACTAAATTTGCAACCAATACAAATAAAACTGGTCATAAAATAGAAAAAAATGTACATAAAATGTGTATATACGTATATATGAATATAAAAAGTAAAACATAAAATATACGTAGAAATAAGGCAAAGGATGGAAATAAAGAAAATAAGTCCGCAAGTGTAAATATACACAACTTTTAACTGCGGCAGGGAATTCCCCTCAGCTGAATAAAGTCACCTGACTACAGTCAAAATACAAGAACAAAAAACAAAAAACAAAACAAAAAAATCACACGTAATCCGAGGAGGACTGTCGAAGGCCCTTGCGTACCGGGTGGTACGTTTCCCTCGACTCCGTCTGTCGCCAGGCTATTCTGTTGCTCCCCGTGGCACTCCGCCTTTAGCGAAGCCAGTCTGCTGGTGTCGCATCATCCTAATCTCGGGTTCGAGTCTCGCACTCCTCTCCGGTTCCCATCAGAGACTGTTTGTTACCTGGTCCAGCAGTCATCTATAGCGCATAACACATAGGGCAAAGGTGACGGCTCCGGCCGCAGCTACTCAGCGCCTAATGGCGTAGGCTCCTGACAAAGACTTAACAAAGGCTCTCTCGATCCAGCGGGAGCGAGCATTTGCTATTTGATTCTGGCTAAGAACAGGTGAATTTAATCAAGTTCCTTTTGTCCTTTGTGTTTTCCTATGTCTCAGCCCTTCCCTTCATTATTCTCAAAGGGTTCTATTCCGCGCTGAAAAGGGACTTTGTGTGTGTGTGTGTGTGTGTGTGTGTGTGTGTGTGTGTGTGTGTGTGTGTGTGTGTGTGTGTGTGTGTGTGTGTGTGTGTGTGTGTGTGTGTGTGTGTGTGTGTGTGTGTGTGTGTTTGTGTGTGTGTGTGTGTATACCTAGTTGTATTTACCTAGTTGTATTATACGGGAAGGGACATATGCTTGTGGTGACCCGTCTTTGTATCTCTCAGCATCAATCAAGTTTTTTCTTAAAATCTTGTATAGTGTTTGCGCACACTGTTTCGGTGTCTAATTCATTCCAGTATATCTGGCATTTAATTTCAAAATTCAAGTATAATACGCACGGACGCGCACACACACACACACACACACACACACACACACACACACACACACACACACACACACACACACATAGCACACACACATAGCACACACACATGCGCGCGCAAGAATAAATGTCGGATGGCATACATTGACAACAAAAACAACGTGACAATCATACAGGACAAACGGGTGTTCAACTCACAGAAA
>NC_134778.1:61902302-61907302 GCF_046742065.1 Oratosquilla oratoria | reverse complement strand
AATAAATAAACAAGCAGCAACTCTCTCCCCGTGAGACCAAGCCGTCTAATGACCTCACACTCAAAGAATAGCGAGGTCACACTCGAGGAATAGCGAGGTCACACTTGACTTTCCAGTGGCGTCGAGGAGGAGGAGGGCAGTACCGGTCCTCCTCGTAGCCAGGAGGGCAGCTAATTACTCAGCCTTGATTATCGAGTTAACTAAACCCAACATAGTGCCTTTAATTGGTGTGGAATTAATTACATAGGGAGCGAATGAAGACCCACAATGACCAGCCTTACGATGAAGATAGGAATAAAGGTAGACTGCAGGAGGCCATAAGGTCTACACTAGGCAGTTCCATGTCCATTACCACCTGTCATCCTTATTGCTTACGTCACATGTTGAACAAGGTTGATATGCATTATACACCCAACCCGTTCAGATGGACTCCAGCTGTCCTCAGCTGGAGTCCGGTTGTCTTCAGCTGGCTTTGGGCTGAATCGAATCCCTAATGAACGATGTCGGAACAAAGGGGCTGGACAAAGCAGCCCAGAGGCCACAAAATTATCAGCCAATGAGGCTAAGTTTCATCGCAGGAAAAACAAGGAAATCATTACAAGAAGTCACGAAATATCGCTTATAAAGGAACTGTCTAAATGACAGCTAACACTGTTTCATATCACTGCCAAGCAATATCGTAACACATTTATATATATACACTAAAGACCCACTGTTGATTGGATTAAGAAAAGAAAGGAAATAACGATTTCCGTATATTTATATCACTGGCTGTGATCCTCTTCAGCAGAATACTGTTTCATATGTAAACGCTTTTCCAAAGTTGGATCCATCTATACATATTTTGTCTATAAACCGAAAGTTATTTTCCCCCTCATGTTGGGGATAGCCAGTTAAGGCGCCCATCCTCCACCCATCTAGAACTCATTTATTTCCCTTTTATCTTAGCTTGTAGATGAAGGTACATGTCTACCACTCGACTACTGCCTAGGTCAGAAGCAATGCTACAAGACACAGCTAAATCAAAATTTACAATACAGTCATCTAAAAATACGACAAAAGAAAGTGTTTATCCAATCTATTTAGACTTTGAAAAGGCTTCAGATAGTCTCCCATACGAGAGACTAGTAACTAAACTCGCTTCATTTGGTAACATGCTTAGATGGACTAGTAAGAGACTGGGCAATTGCAAACATCGAGTTGTTCTGAATGCAAAATTTTCTATACAGAAATATGTTATGAGTGGAGTTCCTCAGGGTCCTGTTCTTGGACTACTTTCGTTCAGTGACAGATTTGGGCTGAATATGACTGATGATGATCGCAAACAAGACGAAATAGTAAATGGTCACTTGAAGCAATTGGATATTTAAAAAGGTTTGGACAACCTAGTGTACTGGTCTAATAAGTAGTTGATAAGATTCGACACAGATGAGACATTAAGTTATGAACATACAGTAGTTTGAAATAACATTAAGCACAACTACGTGGAACCTTTTACTCAGGAGCAAAAGAGGGCTTGTTTTCAAAAAATACGCTCACAATTGTACCTTTATTTGTCTTTGTGGTTTTTTTTTTCGAAAAAATATATTTATAAAATTTCATAATCATTCTAATATATTCCAAAATAACTGCAGCCACGTTAACGAGGAACCCAAATCAGAAAATACAATCTTTCGAAAAAGTGTCCTTACGTTCGTATTAAGAATACAGACATTGTTACATCTTACGTCTACTAGCAGTGGTACAATACTTAAAGCATCACACTACACAGAACAGAACCCTTCTTCAGCACCACAAGGGACCTCGATCTCCTCTTGCATCTCCACTGGTTAGGTGACTCTCACAGGTCAAACGCACTCCCTACTTGCTTATTCAATCCCTCCGCTCAGACCTCCTTCAGACCCGTCCTCCCTCCTTCAGATATGCCCTGTCACACTCAGACATGTGTTGTCCACGCCTTCCTTGGCCACTCGCGCATTGTCCACAGCTGTCTCATCCACACCTGTGAGCATGTCAACCACACGCGTTGTGGTGCGACCAGGCTTTCCCACCAGAATACTCCGCATCCCAGCCCCTCACCCGTTCCCCCCTCTTCCCATCTCCCCTCCCTCCCTCCCCCGTTCATTCCTGCAACATGCCACTGTTCCTGGGAGTTCCTGGCGAGTAGGGTCCTCGGCCATCGGTCCCGAGTCTCGAAAAGAGGTCTCTTCTCCGAGGTCGAATCTCTTGTCCTAATTTGGAACCAATGTACTAGCCTAACCTAACCTATCCTAATGCTCCTATTCTTCATCATATATCCATTTTTCCTTAACCTAGCCCAACCCAATCTAACCTAACCTAACCTAATGCTCCTATTCTTCATCATATATCCATTTTTTCTTAACCTAACCTAACCTAATGCTCCTATTCTTCATCATATATCCATTTTTTCTTAACCTAGCCCAACCCAATCTAACCTAACCTAACCTAATGCTCCTATTCTTCATCATATATCCATTTCTATCTTAACCTAGCCCAACCCAATCTAACCTAACCTAACCTAATGCTCCTATTCTTCATCATATATCCATTTTTCTAACCTAGCCCAACGCAATCTAACCTCACCTAACCTAACCTTATCAGATCCTACTCAGTAAATTAAAAGTAGAATTTGGGGCCACTAAAAAACCAACCTAACCTAATACAACCTAACCCAACTTAACCTAATTTAATCTAACCTAATCTAACATAACCCAACGAAACTTGAGTTAACCTAACCTAACGCAAATACCTCACCATGGCACGTTAAATGTGAAAACAAATACAAAGTCAAAATATTGCAGGAAAAAATACTTCAGTGGAAGGAAGGAATCCGCAATATCTGAAGTCGGAAGTAAGGTACCCGCTTGGAAACAATTCCGTTTTTGCCTGAAGCTTCCTGCTGAAGGGAGGCGAGCGACATACGAAAGAAAACGGGAAGAGGGCGACCTGGTTTGCATGTACTCAACCACACCAGAGGAAAGGAGGGTTTGCATGTACTCAACCACACCAGATGAAAGGAGAAAATGGAACCGGATTTTACAATTAAACATCCTATTTCTGTAGCAACATATCCGTATTCGGAATCGAACCCAAACTCTCCATGTTTTGATTTACCAAGATTGATAAACTATTGTCAGTCTTTACACTCAACGACCGCAACTCGTCAAATACGATTTTTTTTTTTTTTTTTTTTTTTTTTTTTTTTTTTTTTTTTATACGAAATACCCAAGTGGTCCTGGCAGACCCTTTGTCCGGGCAACAAAACGACCAAGTTATCTACTTCGAACTCCATGACCACGTCATCATACAACGAATATTTTCGTTATTCTGCGTTTTAGTACCCTTTTTACGTCCCGTCCACCAGATAGTACGCTTTTTGTACCTCTTTGTACGAGAGAGTCGACCTTACTGCTTGCCACCTCCCACTTCGAGCTCTGGGTCTCAAGTTCTCTGCCTCAGATCGGCTGAAGAGTTCGAAGATACGAAGAACGTTTCGCCTCGAGATCGCCCCCGCAGATCGATGACCTCTCTTTAGTATATGAGGGGGGAGAGGGTGGGAGAGGGGGGAGGAAGAGGGGAGAGAATGGGGGAGAGGGGGGAAAGGCACGATTCTCTTCGTTTCCTCCCCAACACTAAACGCAGGAAATTACCCTCAGTTAACCCCCCCCTCCCCGCCCTCCCTTCCCTTCCATTTGTTGTTATTACTCCAAATTTTCTCCCTCCCCCTCCAACATCGCCCCCATCAACCATACACAATTAGTCTCGTCTTTCCCTCCCTGTGTCTATTAATTCCCCTCAGCTCCGCCCCCCCAGCCCCCCCCCCCAGGCCCCCATAGACATTCTTCCTCTCTCTTCCTACCCAAGGGAATTCTCCTCCTATCCTCTTTCATCCCTTGGAAGTAACTCTACCCCTACTCTTCTTCCTATTCCTCCTCCTCCTCCTTCTCCTCCACCTCTTCCTCCTCCTCGTCCTCCTCTTCCTCCTTGTCCTCCACTTCTCCCTCCACCTCTTCCTCCTCCTACCTCTCCTCCATATCTTCCTACTCCTTCTACTCCACTTCCTCTTTGTCCTCCTCCTCCTCCTACCCCTAGTCCTCTTTCTCTTCTTCTTCCTTCTCCTTTTGCGAGTTCATGACACTGAATCGGCTCTCGGTGTACACACAGAACAGAACCTACAAAGGTTACGGATGAGATTCATCCTTTAGGACTCCCAGCCATGGATGACAACCTGTGAGTTGGTCATCCACTGCTACTACAGATAAATTGGTACCGCTGAGACAAATTAGCACCTTATCACAAATTGTTATAAGTGCCAAAAAATTATCTAAGTACCACAAATTGGTACCAGATTCACAAATTGGTACAGGTACCAAAAATTGGTTTAAGTACCACAAAGTGACACTAGTTTCACAAATTGGTACAAGTGCCAAAAATTGGTTTAAGTGCCACAAATTGGCACCGATGTCACAAATTGACACCACTGAGACAAATTGGCACCACTGAGAGAAATTGGCACCAATGAGACAAATTAGCACCACTGACAATTAATGGTATCGGTGTCACAAATTGGCACCAGTGACACAAGTTGGCACCAGTGAGACAAATTGGCACCATTGACACAAATTGGCATCGGTGTCACAAATTGGCACCAATGAGACAAATTGGCATCACTGAGACAAATTAGCACCACTGAGACAAATTGGCACCAATTAGGCAAATTGACACCAATGAGACAAATTGGCACAAATAGGCAAGGGTGCCACAGTCCTCCCCCGTCTTCATTGGCACATAGAGAGTGACAGGCACTCCTGCTAATGGACTGATGGTCACGGCTTTGTGGGAAGCTCCCTCGGAAGAGGCACTCAAACATGAAATAGGGTGCGCGCACACACACACGCACACACACACGCACACGCGCGCGCGCACACACACACACACACACTGGGTAATACTGTGTAAGGTCACAGTATTACCCATAG
>NC_134778.1:61894802-61897302 GCF_046742065.1 Oratosquilla oratoria | reverse complement strand
TGAAATAATTGATTGTATTAAGAGATTTGATAATTAATTTTATGGATAGGGATGAAAAGTGGTAAGAAACATGGAACTGCCTAGTGTAGGCCTTATGGCCTCTTGCAGTCTCCCCCAATTTTATGTTCTTCTGTTCTTACCGCTTGAGAGGTACTTATACCCAAATACTTTAAGACAAGTCTTAAAATGGAAGACTCTTCAAGAATACGGAACCTAGTCTTCTGCTGAATCATGGCGAAGCTTGCAGAGACCCCGAGGGATCGATAGATTCTTCGACTAAAAATGAAAGGTCAAGAAACGGCATGGGAATTAACCAAACCTTTATCCAACAACCCCCCACCACCCTCATCGTCCCGAAATTAAAGTGAAAGTCGTACCGAAAAGGAGTGATGTTTTTTTTTTTTTTTTCCTACGAAACCCTTGATAGACGGAGGGGCATAGAATTTTTTTCTTTATTTATTCATCTTATATATATATATATATATATATATATATATATGCATATATATATATATATATATATGTATGTATGTATATATATAAACACATGAACCCAGATAAGATGAGAAATCACCCTGACACATTAACTCATCCTCAGTGTCGAGTATGTTAGCATCCTGGGATACCCACGCAGAATTACCCAGTTCACACCTCGCCATATAGCCGCATTAAGTGAAATATATCCACGTAGAAACTATTTTAACTGATACAGAATTGAGAAAGTGAAATAAAAATGTGTCAATTTGTGAATATTCCTCATATTTTTCGAACCGTGCGGCGTTGAAAATGTCCACCAATTTGACGCTCTGGTACAAGATTTTAAACACAGCCAACAACAACAACAACAACAACAGCAACAACAATAACAACAACTTAGTGCAAGGAAAGCAAGAGGCTTATTTCGCCAAGTCTTTGCCAGTACAACTCTCTTATCAAGCATAATCTATAAAGTCTTAAAACAGACATTTCGTCTCAAGATTTCTGAAGCCACAAAATATGTTACGTACATTTTCCTATACATATAGACTACGTGTGCAAGCAATCACATCACCGTGATACGGAAATGTAAAATAACCACAAGAGAAGGGAAACTTATAGACACTAAATACTTTCTTATATTACATCTTAAGAGTCTGAAGATGTAATATACGAAAGTACTTACTGTCTACAAGTTCCCCTTCTCCTGTGGTTATTTTGCATGGACTATGTATATAGACTATATATACACCATGCATGCTTGTAGCTGCACGACCCGATGGCGCAGTTGGTAGAGTTACCGGCTACCACTACGGCGATCCGGGTTCGAATCCCACCCAGGAATGAAATAATTTCAGTATCGCTGCACTGCGAGTCGTTACTCCAACTCTCGTGGGCGGGGAGTTGGGTAGTGCGTGTGCGTGTAAGGCCACAGCATTACCCCTAGATCGGTCATATACATGATCTCTGAGCTCTCTTTCGGGAGGGGGATAGCTGTCGATCACGAGTCCAGCACGTGCTCCAAGACCATGGTGAACCAAAGGCGAGCTGCGGATAGTTCCTGAGTGGGACAGAGATTCTCTGATATTCGGAAGAACAAGTTCCGTAGCACAGAACACTGCGGATAACAGAAGCACTTTCTAATGGTTTTTGTACATTCGAGAAAACGCCTTTCCTTCCGAATCTAAAATTCTCGACAAAGTGAACTACCTGCATATCAGAGAGAAGAGAAAAAAATAGGAATGGGCCATTTGAGCAGAGGATCAAGAAAGAACATAATTTTCGACTTGTATATGTGCATATATACATATATATACATACATAAATGTATGTGTATATATATGTATATATAAATATATATATATACATATATATATATATATGTATACATATACGTATATATATATATATATATATATATATGTGTGTGTGTGTGTGTGTGTGTGTGTGTGTGTGTGTGTGTGTGTGTGTGTGTGTGTGTGTGTGTGTATAAATACATGAACCAGGTTATTTCTGAATCTACGATAAATCTATTTCATTTACGAGCTTCAAAATTTTCAATCAACTCGAGTGCAGTCTATTTTTATCTCTTTGAATCACAAGCCTTGCGTTTTAATATATTTTTCATGATCCTGCCCACGTGTCTGCATATTTATCTCTTCCATAAAGTGTCCATCTTTACTCTCCATCTTTTGTTTAATTTTTTTTTTTTTTTTTTTTTTTTTTTAGGTAGAGGGAAGGTAAATAGGCTTTCGCTACAAATTCTTAAGAATTTTATCTTTGCTTAAGCCGTGATGTACCTTACACTGATCTAGCAATTTCCCTCAGAGAAAAAATTAGCTTTAAAGTATCTTTTTCTCGTCTAAGTTATCATGTAAAATTTTCTTCCCTTTCCTCAGCAACATCACGAATAAACACATTGCCCAAACCTATACACACATGGTCGCTCTCCCAATGAGGAATTCCTTGTTTATAGCCCTTATCTCAGCCTCCAGTCTCGTAAAGATATTATCTAGAAGCAAGA
>NC_134778.1:61887302-61889802 GCF_046742065.1 Oratosquilla oratoria | reverse complement strand
GGTTCGACAGACACGTGTTTAAAGTGATGTTTGAACGTGTGAACGGGGTATTTGGGGTTTAACCAACGTGTTCGACAACCAAATACCCCGTTCTTCACACGTTCACACATCACTTTAAACACGTGTAAACCCCGTCTTACAAACGGGGAGAGTAAACACAAGACAAATGAAGAGAATAGGTACGACAGAAGGGAACGAGTATCCAATGGACTAAAAAAGGAAATGTGTGAAGTTCAGATCGATTTTTTTATCAAAGTTTTTTTTTCGAAAAAAAAAAATTGAAAACAATTTCGGGGACATGGAGAAGGCGAACGAAACTTGAAGGAAATAGATTTCCCTTAGTGGAGATGGAATGTGAAACAATTCGAAGTTTTATGAATCATTTAGATAAACTTCTGAGACATCTACTATAATGCCTGCCATTTTGTGGTTCTATATCATCTCATTATATTCTATTTGTTTATTTATTAATTTTTGTATTGTCCTTATTCATTTATATTCCTACTCATCGATTCATTTATCTATTTAACTATTTATCTATTAATTTACTTATTTCATTTATACATTTTTTTTTAAATAATTCATCTGATGATGTTATGGACTGACAAATTTCTGTTGATATATTTTGCTACAGAAGTTCGTAGAAATTATTTCATTAAAGAAAGAGATTAGAAATCAAATAGTACAACTAGATCTAAGTAAACACATACGTCTGTATAAGGTCGTAATTATCATCGGTTCTATAAAAAAATAATAAAAAATAATAAAAAATAGACGATCTGAGTTATCTTGTTGTAGATATAAATTAATTTACTGAAAAACAATCAGGTGTAGGACGACGAGCATTGAAATGTTCTTCGAAAGGTGAACAGGAAAGTTCTCAAGTTCTTTCTCATCAGCATAGTGGACTTGGGTGCCAACGTCTCTACCTGACCTGACCTGACCTAATCTGACCATGCAAAGCCTATCCTAATTAATTCTCACCTAAGCGTAAAATATGTTGTATCTTACAATAAACATATTGAGATATTATGGAATACATTTTTTTTCTTCGTCTTGTATAGGTATTCCATATAAGGAATTTCTTTGTTCGCCATCAGGGACATTCCAGGTAGCATTAGGTTCATCTTGGTCTTTGGACCACGTGCTGGACTCGTCATCGACAGCTATTTCCCTCCCGGAAGAGAGCTCAGAGCTCGTATGACCGATCTATGGGTAATGCTGTGACCTTACACGCACACACACACACCCAACTCCCCGCCCACGAGAGTTGGAGTAACGACTCGAAGCGCAGCGATACTGAAATTATTTCAGCCCTGGGCAGGATTCCAACCCGGACCGCCGTAGTGACAGTTGGGGACTCTACCAACCGCGCCACAGAGTCGTGTGTGATATCTTAGTCACATCGTTCATACAAGATCTGTTGACGCTGCAGACACGTTCATATATGTCAACATAGCTCTTGTAGTCATTAAGACACTCAATCCTACCCATGACGTCAAGATGTTAGCTCTCGGATTTATATATGGATTCATATGTGGATTTCGTGTTTATCAGAAAGTTGGGTAATTTCACTTCGAGTGGATCAGGTGGACGATTCTTCGGGATGTAGGCTGAGCACTTTTTCCAGTTGATATGAAAAAAGTGCAGAAGAAGAAGAAAGAAAGATAGAGAAGACAAAAGGAAAGGGTCACGGAGGAAGTCGATAGGGAAGTGACAGGAAAAAAAGGATGGACGAGAGGTGGGGAGATGGAAGGGAAACGACAGGGGAGGGGAGAAAAGGGGAGAAACTATGAAAAGGGAAAAAGAAGAGAGGGCAGAAATACATACATACATACATACATACATACATACATGCGTACATACATATATACCAACATACATACATACATGCGTACATACATATATACATACATGCGTACATACATGCGTACATACATACATACATACATACATACATACATGCATACATACATATATACACACATGCATACATACATATATACATACATGCATACATACATATGTACATATACATATATACACACATATATGTATGCATACGTACAGAACATACATACATACCCATGGAATTTCTTCCCATTATAAGAGGGTGGTTAAATCAAAGCACACACACACACACACACACACACACACACACACACACACACACATATATATATATATATATATATATATATATATATATATATATATATACATAGATAGATAAATAGATAGAGACAGATAGATACTCACCCATCCCTCCCATCTCTGTACCTTGAGAGTGAGGGACCACCCTGACCCTCGCCACACTGTTTGGAGCAAAGGCAGTGCAGCGAGGCAAAGCTTCTCTACACCGAGGAAAATGTCCCGCAACTGAATCTGGTTTACCCCGATAAAGAGTCAAAAGAAAGAGGAAGGAAACAAAGGGAGGAAGAGAGGAAAAAAGAGAAGAAGAGAAAAAGAGAGAAAGAGAGGAAAAGAGAGAAGAGAGGGA
>NC_134778.1:61869802-61882302 GCF_046742065.1 Oratosquilla oratoria | reverse complement strand
TCCTCCTCCTTTCCTTCTCCGTCTTCCTCCTCCTCCACTTCCTCCTTATCCTTCTCATCATCCTTCACTGTATCTTCTTTCCTCCTTCCTTCCCTCTCCATCTTCCTCTTCCTCCTCCTCCTCCCCTTCCTCATCATCTTCTTTCCTCCTTCCTCCTCTCCCCGCCCTCCTCCTCTTCCTCCTCTCCTTATCATCCGGCGTCACAGGATCCCAGCCCATTAGTTGGTGGACGTTTCTTCCCCAAGAGAGCTTGAAGAGGGGAGGGGGGCCCAAGGACCGTTGCCTGCTACTGTGGGTAGCTGGTTTTCCAGTCACTAAATGAAGTGGTTGCAATTAATTTCATTATTATTAATTATCATCATTAGTTTTTAGTAGTAATAGTTGTGGTGGTAGTAGTAGTAGTTGTGGTGGTAGTGGTAGTAGTAGTAGTAGTAGTAGTAGTAGTAGTAGTAGTAGTAGTAGTAGTAGTAGTAGTAGTAGTAGTAGTAATAGTAGTAGTAGTAGTAGTAGTAGTAGTAGCGGTAGTAGTAATAGAAGTAGTATTACTCATCGATCAAGATACTGAATATTTTTGATAGCTGATCTCCCTGACATGACAGATATCAATCCTAAAAACCCAAGAACCAATTTTTAGGTCTTTAAACCACGGGAGACCACAAAGATATTATCATAAAGAAACATAAACAAACGTGATGTCTGTTGCCATGGAAACAACGCGGATATCGTTCCGTCCGCCGCGGTTAGAGAGCGGACGGACGGGCGGGCGCGGAGTCTGATGTCCGGAAGGAATCAATGCATAAATATTTGGACGAAGGATTTAATGTCCCTTTTCTGTTTGGACAAGAATTAATCTAGACTGGGTCCTTGGACGACAAACTCTCGGTAACTTGGTTTTCTTGAAGGATTTCGCGAACTCGTTTTTTTTTCTGCAACTTGAGGAATTAAGTCTCACACACGCACACACACACAAAACACACACACACACACACACACACACACACACACACATACACACATGGGAGGGCTTAAGAGGCTATGAGAACAAATTAAGAAAGATCACATGTCTAAAGAATGTGAAGAAATACAGTTTTACATATATATGTATAGTTACTAGGAATAGCTTTGAAAGTGATATAGCTCAAGCCCGAACAATACGTGAATTCAAATCTATATATGATAACTGGAAATCAAGGATATAGATTAAGTTGAAACTGTACATGAATTTGAGATTAGGCAGGATAGACTGAAGAGGAGGAAACGGGACCCAACGAGCGTTGCTCCTTTCCTGTACACTACAATTAGGTAAATACAATTAGCTAAATACACACACGCGCGCGCGCAGTGGTAGCGTTTGCAACTGCTACCTTAGCGGTCCGAGTTCGAATCCCGCCCAGGACTGAAATAATGTCAGTGCCGCTGCGCTGCAAGCCGTTGCTCCAACTCTTGTGGGCGCGAAGTTGGGTATGTGTCTGTGTGTGTCAGATCACAGCATTACTCAGAGATCGGTCATACATGAGTTCTGAGCTCTCATCCGGGAGGGAAATAGCTGTCGATAATGTGATCCAAGACCATGATGAATTACACACACACGCACACACATGTGCGCGCACATGTAAACATGTGTGTGTGTGTGTGTGTGTGTGTGTGTGTGTGTGTGTGTGTGTGTGTGTGTGTGTGTGTGTGTGTGCGCGTGTGTGTGTGTGAAAGACCTGATACTCTTGTGTCCAGCTGCTTACAACTCTTGGCATGAAATATTAAAGTCTACATCTTTGGTCAGTTCCATGTGCCCTCTATAGTTCTCCTCTTCCACCCGACGCTGTGCGAAAGTGAAGCAACCCGATTCAATATGTTTCGTTTCTTATCGTTTCTCCCTAGCGAGACCTGGCAACTCCGCCGAGAAGCCGAGCGGCCACTGGATGCAGTTGCCATAGGTCACCACAAGCGAACGATATCATCTGAAACATTCTGGACTGGGGTAGCTTAACTTCTGTAAAACACTGTCCCAGCACCTACAGGGTGGTCTGAATGTTTTGTTACCCCTACCAATAGAGGTACAAGTATTACAGTAATACAAAATACATGTCCTGAATTCAGGCTGTTTGTATGGGCACATGAGCGTGTGTATTATTTAGGCTCAGCGACATGACGTCACTGAAAGAGTCGGCAAACCAGCTCCTCCGATGATGACAATACTACGATGGGAACATTTTTGTTCCATTGTTCTTATTTTGTTCTATTGTTCTTACAGTAAGTAAACTGAACCTGTATTCTGTATTACTGTAATACTTGTACCTCTATTAATAGGGTTAACAAGACATTCGCACCAAATTGTACATTTATTACAGCATCAGGCTTTTGTACCACGCGTGATTAGTATTAACTGTTCTGCTTATAAAATTCACTTTAACCACATTTAAACCATTTACCACAAAAAAATCACTTTATACACTATACTACCACAATGAACACCACAATAGAACCCAAGTAAACGTTACTATATAACACATCACCCCTACATACGAGAAATCCCTACGACATAAATCTTCCCAGAATACACACTGCCGCAATGGTCCCACACTTACAAAAGAACTGATTTAAAACTCCTAATTTGTCTTTCTTATCAAAGAGTATTTTCCGACCAATTACTTGCGGTGCGGTCCGGCACAGAACCCGAGTATGATTTATGATATGGTTCCTTCTAGATGGGATGCTAGAACTAGCTTTCCCTAATCTTAGATTTAATCCCTATGATTAGTCTTAATCCTTGGGCAGCTTATAACACTCCCATCTCTCTCTCTCTCTCTCTCTCTCTCTCTCTCTCTCTCTCTCTCTCTCTCTCTCGCTTTCTCTCTCTATCTCTCTCTCTCTCTCGATTACTCTCTCTCGCTTTTTCCCTCTCTTTGTCGATTACTCTCTCCGTCTCACTCTCGCTCTCTCACTTTTTCTCTCTCTCTCTCTCACTCCCGCTTACTCTTTCTTTCTCCCTCCCTTTGTCTCTCTCTCCCTCTCTCTGCTGATTACTCTCTCTCCTTCTCACTCCCACTTTCTCTCTCTCTCTCTCTCTCTCTCTCTCTCTCTCCACATCCATATATCCACCATTCCTGGTTATCATTATCCACTCCTTCTGGGTACTGATGTAGAGTGAGAGACAAAACTATCTTCCCAAGTTTGTCCAAAGATGGATGAAATATGGCGAAAAATTATGAGAATCAGCTAGCCATCTCTCGCCAATTATCCTAATGTTTCGCATTGTTCAATCTAACTTCGGACAAACATAGGAAGATAGTCTTATTTTTCACAGTGCCTCTGTCTGCTCATCATGTCTGCCTTCTCTAACCCACTCAAAATTTTAGCTAAATTCCTAATTTTGTTTACATTCTAATCCAGATCCTCAGTCTGAAATTTAAGCCTGATCTTAGCTTCTTCCCTGCTGCTCTTCAAGCCCAAATTTTAGCCTTAGCCATAGTCATAACAAAGCCATATCCGTCGTCACATCCACCACTTTAGCCTCACTCCAGGCCTAACTTTAGCCCTTGCGTCATTCTTAATTAGTCCAGCACCAGACCTAGCCCAATTACAGATCCGGCTTCTGTGGGAAGATCCAATCGCACGACCTCCTAGACACAGACCCCAGACACAGACCTCAGACACAGACTCCAGACACAGACCCCAGACACAGACCCCAGACACAGACCCCAGACACAACCCCCAGATGTCTAGAATCTACAAAACCCCGTGGATGACGTCACCTTGACCCACTTTCGTAACGGTTGGTCCTTTTCCCCTTAAATCCAGTTGCCGTCAGGTGATTTTATTACTGTCCGTGGCACTCCCTCGACCACGATATAGTATTGTGTATAGTGTTTGTATAACATTATCATATTAATGTTTACTGTGGTGCGTTGTTTTATGATTAATCATGCATTTCTATTGCAATGTTTTGCTGTTGATGTTCTAGGAAGAGATATCTAGATGTGCAAGTCACGGATCTTTTACTAGTCATTTTCACGAGAAAAAAGAAGTAATTTTCAAATGCTGTGCTTGATTTGTCATCATGATCAATATAAACAACTACATGTATATATGTGTGTATATATATATATATATATATATGTATAAATATATATATATACATATATGTATATATATATATATGTATATATATATATATATATATATATATATATATTGTATCCATTGCGTTTATTGTACCTAATGCCAAAGAAATTATTATAAAAGAGATACGGTATTGTTATGATCAAACAGCATGAAATTAAAATTTACAAACGACAAGAGAAGGCTAGTTAAAAAAAAACTCCAGAATCAGACACCATCACCTACGAATGATACCTAAAACACATTCATCTCAAATTCCTATTTTCATCGTGTATTTCAACGAAATAACAACGATAGGTATTCATATGAATATCTGCAAACTTGGAGAGGGATGACAGGTGGTGATGGATACGGAGCTGCCTAGTGTAGGCCTTATGGTCTCCTGCAGTCTCTTTCATTCTTATGTTCTTATGTTAACACGGTCTGATTAAGAAAAGTTTAACATAATGAGCGACGTCGACAGCAAAATTGTCGATTCTCTCGCACGTGTGTCTAGAGACCAAAAATCTACAAAACCTTTGTAGATTCCCTCCTACCTTCCCTCCCAGACTTCATTCCAAATTGCCTTTGTTGATAACCCCGAAGTTCCTCTTGTATAGCCTTATTAAAACTTTCCCAAACACACACACACACACACACACACACACACACATACACAACTCGTGGCGCAGTGGTTAGAATTCGTGCCTGCCACTACGGCGGTCCGGGTTCGAATCCCGCCCAGGGCTGAAATAATTTCAGTATCGTTGCGCTGCGGGTTGTTACTCCAACTTTCGTGGGCGGGGAGTTGGGAGTGTGTGTGAGTGTAAGGTCACAGTATTACCCATAGATCGGTCATACGAGCTCTGAGCTCTCTTCCGGGAGGGAAATAGCTGTCAACCATGAGTCCAACACGTGATTCAAGACCATGGTGAACCATGGTGAATCACGCACACACATATACATACACACACACACACACACACACACACACACACACACACATTCACTCACACACGCACGCACAAACTTTCCATAAAGATATCTGGAATAGTTTGGTGATAGAGCCCAAACCGTAACAATACGTAATTTTGAATCAAATTACCATAATTGGAGAATAAGGCTATATATAGCCCACATGTGAATTTGCAGCCATGTATGATAAATAGGAGAATATGAGACAGGGACCCACGAGCGTTGCTACTTTCCTGTGCACTGCAGTTGGGTGAATACATTTAGGTAAACACACATACGCACACACATACGCACACACACACACACACACACACACACAAAGAGAAAAAAAGAAAAAGAAAGGAAAAGAAAGAAAAAAGAAAAAAGTAAAGAAAAAGAGGAAAAAAGAAAGAAAAAAAGAGAGAAAAAGAAAAAGAAAGAAAAAGAAAAAAAAAAGTGTGCCCTTACCTGCTCTTTGAAAAAAGGAAAGAAAAGGAAAGAAAAAGAGGGAAAAAGAGAAAAAGAAAGAAAAAAGAGAGAAAATGAAAAAAGAGGGAGAAAAAAAAATGTGTGCCCTTACCTGCTCTTAGAGTGGTGGGTGCCGCCAAGACTGTGCCGGTCGGGTTGGTGGCCCGGCACTGATACACGCCCGCGTGGACGTCCTGCCGGTACTCGGAACCCCCGAACGGGAGGATCCGGAGGGAGCCGTTCGAGAGCACCTGCAGGAAGGAGGGAGATGATCGGGTGAGACTCCGGGAGATCGCCGAAGGGACGGGAGGCTCAGTATTGGGAGAAGAAAACAGGGGATTTCGGATTTTGAGTTGGTTAGAGAAGGATGTTGAGTAGATAGAGGTACAGTGAAAGGTAAATATACATTCCTAGGTTTGCATGAAGTTATATTGAACATGGCTAAACATTTGGAGAATCGGCGAGAAATGGCTAGCCGATTCTCATCATGTTTCGCCATATTTCATCCATCTTCGGACAAATTTGGGAAGGCAAAAGTCAAAGACCAGAATATGTTATTCATATTGATATTACTATTCACATACTATTGCTATTATCACTAATATGCAATGTAGATCTATATCATTTCTATTGCGATCACATCAGAATTTACGAGAAAAAAAATTTGCTGATATTTGAAAATTGCCGACCAGATGTTCAGGAAGACTTATGATGAACTCCATTAAATAAGAACAAATAATATTTTTCACTCATAAGTATTCTATCCTTTATATATATATATATATATATATATATATATATATGTGTGTGTGTGTGTGTGTGTGTGTGTGTGTGTGTGTGTGTGTGTGTGTGTGTGTGTGTGTGTGTGTGTGTGTTTGTGTGTACACAGCCACAAACAACAGTACAAAATTAAACTTGACATCTTACAGTCTCTACCTAATATTTTTTATAATTGTAGTCACCAATAAGAAATAGCTGTACATTTTTTAAATTTAATATAAGCAGTTTCCACATCTCTCTAATGATTGACATGAATCATAAACAAAACTGGTTACATAAGCGACTATGAAAAGAATTTGTTACAAAAATAAAACAACCTTATTCTAAAAAGATTGGAGCCTTTCATGTTTTCGCATACACTTTGAAAGAAAATTTTATCCAGATTTAATTCTTTCTATATTATCATTATTATTGTTATTATTATTATTATTATTATTATTATTATTATTATTATTATTATTATTATTATTATTATTATTATACTAAAGACATCAATGGCCTTCAATGTACCAAGAGTTACAACATTTATGGATACATTTGTTCTCAACATTACAAAATATTCATCAACGACTTCCATAGGGAAAGTGTTGTAGTCTATAAAAACTGAAAGTAGGGTAGTGTCCGATGTAGCAGCAATTGTCAAAGCATCCATATATTGTAGTCTAAATGTCCGGCTACAAGAGTGATGAAAAATGAAACTGTGGTCTCTTCGAAGGCCGTTTAATTAAGGAAGCTTATACCCAAACGAGTCGTACACCGTACATGCACAAGCCTACAGAAAGGAACTAATTGGCAAGTCCTTGAGCGAATGCATCACTCTTGGGACGCTATGGTCATGTGTATCTATGATTGAAACTGATTACATCCCATGTTTGATATATTTGGTATTTACAAAAAGAAAATAACATGCAATGTAATTATGACATATACTAGTGTGTACTTATGAATGTGAATGTGTAAATGTTCTAAATACAGAGTTACGTAAATGTAAATGTTATGGCAACAAGTTGTGTCGATAAACGAAAGGAGGCTATTTATACAACCTGTGTGGTGGCAAGACGCATATGTTTGCGTGTACGTGTGTGTGTGTGTGTGTGTGTGTGTGTGTGTGTGTGTGTGTGTGTGTGTGTGTGTGTGTGTGTGTGTGTGTGTGTGTTTGTGCGCGTATATTTCTAAGTATAGAATGCATGGTTTTAGGTATAACAAAAGTCCTGTGGAAAAGAATTTTACATCAAAAGCACACTGGCTTTCCAAAACAAAGACTATTTTGGAAAAGTGGCACAAATTGATTTCTGATTACTTTGTCGTTTTTCTTTTTTTTTCTTCTTCTTAAATTAGGGTACCAACCGATTTTAGAAAATCTACTGAGGAAGAAGGAGAAAAGATGAGATGATGGTGAGGGATGGAGAAAGAGGAGGAGAAGGCGAGGGAGGTTAAAGAATGGAGATGGGTAGAGAAAAAAGGGAGCTAAGGAGGAGGAGGAGAAAACTTGAAGGAAGATATCTGGGAGGTTGATAAAACCAGAAGTAGAAATAAAGACAGACGAATGAGAGAAATTATATTAGATTTAGAAAAATGTGGAGAGTAGTGGACTACTCTAGTATGAAAAATCACTTCGTGCACTTCGTTGTTGCATATAACATGATCCCATTCAAGTGAGAAGTGGACCCCTTCCTGAGGGGGACTTTGATCGATCGAGACCCTTCTCCGCCCTTTCGATGATTAAGATAACTTTCACCAGGGATTCTATCCTTATGGAAAGTATGGTGCTCGAGCTGAAAGGGTTGAAATAGGGAATGGAGACAAATAAGGGTAATGGGCGAGGAATATGTAGGAAAAGGAGTAGACTGGGGAGAAGGTTGGGAAGAGGAAAAGAAGGATGAGGAGAAAGAACTAATGAGCTAAAAGAAAATGAGGGAGAAATATGATGATAAAGAATGTGTATAAGAAAGACTGTTGCGGGAAGGGAAGGTGGACGGAGTGGGGGAAAATAAGAGGGATTGATAAAGAGAAGGTAAGGGAAAATAATGCAAGAGAAGGAAGGAGGAGGAACTGGGAGAAGGGAGAAAATACAATGGGAGAGAAGAGAGAATGCCTGCTAGCAAGGGCCGAATTAAAGTGAGGAGGGGGAGACTGTCAAGGTTGGTGGTCGCTCAAGGCCCTGGAGGCCAAAAAAACAAAAAAAAAAAAAAAAAAAAAAAAAAAAAAAAAAAAAAAAAAAAAAAAAAAAAAAAAAAAAAAAAAAAAAAAAAAAAAAAAAAACAAACAAAAAAAGGATCTACGATTTTTTTCCGTGGGGGGTGGGGGAGTGAGACGAGGTTAAAAAAAAATGGCCAATACACGATCACAACACCTCCCCTAAGGGCCTTAGACAACTTTAACCCTCCCCCGCCAGGCCATTCATCTATTGATTTTATTCTGGTTATCACAAGGCAATTTCATAAGGTTGATGAAGAGCCCTCTGCTGGGGACGGGACTCACCTCGCGGACTGTGGGGATGCTGGTCACGGCCGTGTGGTCCAGGTGGAGCCAGGTGACCCTAGGGGGAGGATCCCCCGAGGCCCGGCACCCGACCACCACGCCCGTCGAGTTCGTGAAGGTGACGAGCGGGGGCGGGAACTCCAGGAGGACGGGCCCCGTGGGCACGCCCCCGATGCCGCCCACCTGCCCGTGGCATCCTGCAAAGAGAGAAAGAGAGAGAATGAGAGTCAGGTCATTTTGAGGGTCTCTTATTTATAAAGTATGTATTTACCTGGTTGTATCTTACGGGAAGGGGAGCTATGCTCGTGGTATCCCGTCATCATTAATTATATAGAATATATGTGTGTGTGTGTGTGTGTGTGTGTGTGTGTGTGTGTGTGTGTGTGTGTGTGTGTGTGTGTGTGTGTGTGTGTGTGTGTGTGTGTGTGTGTGTGTGTGTGTGTGTGTGTGTGTGTGTGTGGATCACGTGTTGGACTCGTGATCGACAGCTATTTCCCTCCCGCAAGAGAGCTCAGAGCTCACATATGACCGACCTAAGGGTAATGCACCACACCACAACTCCCCACCCACGAGAGTTGGAGTAACGATTCGCCGCGCAGCGACACTGAAATTATTTCAGCCCTGGGCGGGATTCAAACCCAGGACCACCATAGTGGCGACCGGGGACTTTACCAGTTGCGCCATCGAGTCGTGTGTGTGTGTGTGTGTGTGTGTGTGTGTGTGTGTGTGTGTGTGTGTGTGTGTGTGCGTGTGTGTACAGTCTAACAAATACATTCTAACATATTCTAGGTGAACGAGAGTGGATCATTCAGTGTACGATTAGTGTTATCTAATAACTGGGTTTATCACAGATTCATAACAAGCATTATTATAACATTATGATAACAATGATAACAACAATAATCATAATGATAATAACAATAATGATAAAAATAGAACTTACAAAAATATACTAGCTCTCTTAATAACAATGAAAATCACTAGATTATTTTCACTAAAAAAAAACATAAAATAGAATAAATAAAACATAAAATCTTCCCCACCAATGATTACAATACCTAAGAACATATTTGATGATATTCGAAATGACTTGATACTCATGAATAAAACAAATAAATGAAATGAGAACGATATTGCAATTATTTGTTGTCATTAATGCATTCTGTATCAAATATTATTTCTATTTCTGGTCTGGCTGCCGGCAGGCGATTTTATTAATTTTGTGGAATACTTTGGTAACCAGGGGAGGGGGAGGGGGTGAAAAAATAAACAGGGCTATCAAAGACCAACACTTAAATAATTTATATAGAACATTAATTATTTTATGCATCTCGGGTTTAGAAAATAGTTATGACTTGCCACTTTAGTAAGATAATGATAACAATAACAATAACAATAATACATAAGCAATACCTTAATACCACTTTTGTAAGATAACAATAACAATAACACATTACAATATAAGCAATAACTTATCAATAACATCAACAACAACCCACACCATCAGGAAACGTAAATACACTCAGAGTCAGAACAAGAACAGGACACTCCATTTCGGAAAAGAAAAAACAGCGATACGGCATGGAGATATTACAATATACTGACTCGGTACTTTGCTCAGCTCCTGATGACGTCACTTTTGTGAAGTGCCCTGGTCTTGTTTAGACCTTGCATAGGCAACCATATATTCACTCGCAAGTGTTGAAATCTATTATTTGATTGTAGTAGTCATACCAATAGTAGATAGTCGTTCTTGTTCGTGTATTTCAGTTCTTACCATTTACTATTATCTTGCGTGTCGGCCAGAGGCCCCTTCGAAGGTTAGGGCACCTTTAGGGCCGGCCAAGTATGGTATGTAATCGGTATGCTAGTGTGTGTGTGTGTGTGTGTGTGTGTGTGTGTGTGTGTGTGTGTGTGTGTGTGTGTGTGTGTGTGTGTGTGTGTGTGTGTGTGGGTGGGTGTGTGGGTGTGTATGTATGTGTGTGTATGTATGCTTGTGTGTATGTATGCATGTATGTATGCATGTGTGTGTGTGTGTGTGTGTGTGTGTGTGTGTGTATGTGGGGGTGGGTGGTTGTGGGTGTGTATGTATGTGTGTGTATGTATGCTTGTGTGTATGTATGTGTATGTATGTATGCTTGTGTGTATGTATGCATGTGTGTATGTATGCATGTGTGTATGTATGCATGTATGTATGTACGTATCTATGTATGTATGTATGTATGTATGTATGCGTGTATATATGTATGCGTGTATATATGTATATGTGTATGTATGTGTATGTATATGTGTGTGAGTGTGTGTGCGTATGTGTGCGTGCGTGTGTGTATATGCGTGCGTGTGTGTATATGCGTGCATGCATACTCATCATACTATTTTTTTCTTTTAATTCTGCTCCTTCGAAGACGTATCTTTATATTTATTCTTTGTTTATTTCATCTCCTTCTTTCATTCCTCCTTTAACGATGTTTTCTTTTGATTTCCTTTCGTCTTTGATGACAATTGAATAAAATCAGTCGCGTGCCGTTTTCTTTATTTCTTCACAATCATCATTTCGTTTTCTATTCCTTATATTCTATATTCCAATTTCACCATTTTCTATGCATGTTGTCCATATACTAATTTCTTTTTTAATTTGTTCGTTTACCTAACTAATACTCGTTAATTTATCTATTTATTTATTATTTATCTATTTATTTATTCATATTATTTAGCTTTTGTACACAATCCCTTTAGATTCTTCTCTATCATAACTATGTACCTGCTCCCTGTGATGACAAAATCACGGCTGTGTGTATCTCTCACCTATATACGCGTATACACATACCTCTGTGCGTGTGTGCGTATAAGTACGACGGGGAAAGGGGTGTATATGTGTACATGCGAGAGGGGTGTGTTATGTGCATCTTCTTTTTACTTCCACTCAACTCATCTTTCATTATTTTCACATTCTCTGAATTCCTTGTCCTCTTCCTAGAACCCAATTGTGTCTTCTTTGCGTTCCTCCATTCTCTAATATCAAATGTAATTGTGTTGTCAAATCCTAGAAAAATGTTATCAATCTTGCCTATGGGCCGGTTGTAAGGGATGTTCATCCAATTTTCTAGTTTTGAGAAGCACAAGCGAAGCATGAAACTGTGTGCGTGTGTGTGTGCGTGCGTGTGTGTGTGTGTGCGTGTGTGTGTGTGTGTGTGTGTGTGTGTGTGTGCACGAGGGTGTGTGTGCACGTGTGTGTGTGTGCGCATGCGTGTGTGATTCACCATGGTCTTGGAGCACGTGTTGGACTCGTGATCGACAGTTATTAACCTCCCGGATGAGAGGTCAGAGCTTGTATGACCGATTTATGGGTAATGCTGTGACCTTACACGCACACACACACCCAACTCCCAGCTCACGAGAGTTGGAGTAACACCCCGCAGCGAAGCGTTATGGAAATTATTTCAACCCTGGGCGGGAGTCGAACCCGGACCGCCGTAGTGGCAGGCGAGAACTCAAACCACAGCGCCACGAGTGTGTGTGTGTATGTGTGTGTGTGTGTGTGTGTGTGTGTGTGTGTGTGTGTGTGTGTGTGTGTGTGTGTGTGTGTGTGTGTGTGTCCGCGTGTGCTTGTGAAATGAATAGTCAAGACAATCTCGAATTATTTATTTCCCTAATTATGAGGAGTGGGCAGACTGTTCCCATCATGGCCAAGGAAGAGAGTTGCCGAAATATCTAAAAGATGT
>NC_134778.1:61829802-61862302 GCF_046742065.1 Oratosquilla oratoria | reverse complement strand
AAAATGGAGATAAAGATTGAAAGAGAATAAATAGAGAGAGAATATGAAAGAGGAATGAAGATACAAAGGGAAAGAGATAACAAAGAGAGAATATGAGAAAGAGGATACAGAGGGAGAGAGAGAGTATAGAGAGAATATGAAAGAGAGAAAATATGAAAGAGAAAAAGGGATGCAAAGGAAGGAAGAGGAGTCAGATAAAGAGGAAGCGAAGAGAAAAAGTGATAGAGTGAAAAGAGTTAGAAGAAATAGGAAAGAAAAAGAGGAAGTGGAGTAAAGAGAATATAAGTAAAAGAGAAGAAAGAAGAAAGAGAAAGTGAAATAAAAATATAAGTAAAAGAGAGAAAGAGAGAGAAAAGAGCAGTAGGGAGGTGGTAGGAGGAAGAGAGAAAGTACGATTAGAGAGTAGAATAAGAGAAAAAGAGAAAAAAATGCAAGAATTTTACATTATTTTTTGTGGAGGTCCTCACATACTTTATTCTATCTGGCGTCTGATGATTCTATTCAGGTATGAATAAGGTGAGATCAATAAGGACGCCTTGTAGTTATTATTATTGTATTGTTATTTTATCATTATTTCATTGTTATTATTATTATTGTTAGTTATTGTTATTGTTACTGTTATTGCTTTTGTTATTGTTATTCTTATTCCTTTTCTTATTATTTCATTGTTATTGTTATTATTTTGTTATTATTATCGTCATTGTTATTGTTATTGTCACTGCCACTGTTACGTAGGAGACCGAAAGAGCCTCCACCCCAAACATGTTGTATTTATTCCTGTGTGTGCTGCCAGTTCTTTGTAATCTTAATTCCTTTAGTTTATCTTAATTAATCTTTAGTTAATCTTAAATCCTTAACTCCCTGGTTTAGTTTTGCAACTTTGCAAACCACAGAAGCGCATTAATACTCAAGCAAGACTTCTAGATATCAAATTCTGCTCAAGAAAAGACTTTGGCGATCCGTGAGATAAATCCATTTTGAGAGTGACAGCAAAATGCATCCCGAATCACAAGGATACTTCCTAAACCCCAACATCCCCTCTAAATAAAAACATACATACATACATACATACACATATATACATACAGTACATACATATATACATACAATACATGCAAACGTACATAACTTGCATATATACATACAGTACATACATATATACATACATACATATATACATACAGTATAATGGAAGAGACGGCAGTGAGGGGAAGATGGGCAGAATATTTTAGGGAGTTGCTGAATGTGAAGGAGGATAGGGAGGGAAAGATAGCTGCAGTGGGAAATACGAAGAAAATGAGAGTGATGAGTGAGGAGAATGGAGGAGAAATAAGGAAGGATGAGGTGAAGGCAGTTGTAAAGATGATGAAAGCAGGTAAGGCACCTGGTCTGGATGGATGTCATGCAGAATGTCTGAAAAAGGGAGGTTCAGTGATGGTGGACTGGTTGGTGAGATTATTTAATGTTTGCTGGAGAGAGGGTAGAGTACCGGAGGACTGGAGTAGTGCCTGTATAGTTTCTCTTTACAAGGGAAAAGGGGACAAGTGTGAATGTAGTAATTTCAGAGGGATTAGCCTGTTGAGTGTAGTAGGGAAGGCTTATGGGAGAATCTTAATTGAGAGGATTAGGAGAGGAACAGAAGGAGTAATTGGTGAGGAACAGTGTGGATTTAGGACGGGTAGAGGTTGTGTAGATCAGATCTTTGTGGTAAGACAGATATGTGAGAAAGCTATAGGAAAGGGGAAGGATGTTTTTTGGGCTTTTATGGATCTGGAAAAGGCTTATGATAGGGTAGACAGAAAGGCACTGTGGGAGGTTATGCAGATTTATGGGATAGGAGGAAAGCTTTTGGGAGCTGTCAAGAGTTTTTATGTGAGTAGTAGAGCATGTGTTAGGATTGGAAATGGAGAGAGTGAGTGGTTTGAAGTAAAGGTGGGACTTCGTCAAGGATGCGTTATGTCGCCCTGGCTGTTCAACTTATACATGGATGGGGTGGTGCGAGAGGTGAATGCTAGGGTAGTGAGTCAGGGATTGGAGATGGTTAAAGAAAATGGAGAAAAGTGGGAGGTGAGCCAGCTGTTGTTTGCGGACGACACTGCACTTGTGGCAGGGTCAGAGGAGGGATTGAGGAAGCTGGTGGCAGAGTTTGGGAGAGTATGTGATAGAAGAAAGCTAAAGATAAATGTGGGTAAAAGTAAGGTGATGAGATGTACAAGGGGTGAAAGTGGCAGTAGACTGGAAGTGAACATTAAGGGAGAGCGACTGGAGGAAGTGGATAGTTTTAGATACTTGGGTGCAAGTGTAGCAGGAAAAGGTGGAGTGAAGGTGGAGGTAGAATGTAGATTGAGAGAAGCGAGTAAATGCCTTGGTGGTTTAAAGAGTGTAATGAGAAATAGACATTTGGGAATGGATGCGAAGAGGAGACTGTATGAAGGAGTGATTGTGCCAACAGCACTGTATGGGGCAGAAACGTGGAACATAAGAGAAGAAGAGAGAAGGAGTTTGAATGTGTTTGAGATGAGGTGTCTGAGAAGTATGGTGGGGGTTACTAGGCTAGATAGAGTGAGAAATGAGGAGGTGAGGAGGAGAACAGGGGTGAAAAAGGATTTGGGAGAGAGGGTTGATGAAAGAATATTAGGATGGTTTGGACACATGGAAAGAATGAGTGAAGAAAGACTAGTAAAAGAGGTATGGAAGGCAGATGTGGAGGGAGTGAACATGAGGGGACGTCCTAGGATGAGGTGGATGGATGGGGTAAAGGGGGCTTTGGGGAAGAGGGGAATGTCTGTTGAGGAAGGAAGGGAGAGGACGGAAGACAGAGGTGAGTGGAGAATGGTTGTATATGGATGATGTTGTGACTGCATGAGGAGGAATGGGCGGGGGTGGGGGGTGGGGTAGTATGTGTGAGTAAATTTTGACGCAGCCCGAAGGGATTTCTCCCCGTCCTCTCCTTATATGCAAAGGGGGACGGAGAGGGGGGGTCGCCGATTAAATGAAGCGGCCTTGCTGTGGATGTACTGTGTCTTGCGACACTGCTTCTGACCCAGGGCGGTGGGCAGGGTTCAGGGATGACCCGTCATCCAGGAGGTGCTCAGATGAGAGGAAGGGTGGGAGGGGTGTGGAGTGTATTTAGGGATGAAATGGGTGGGAGTGTTTTTATGCCTTTCCCTTTGTGGCTACCTCCCTTGGAAGGGGGAAAAAGCCTTGGTATATGTATGTATGTACATACATACATATATACATACAAACATACGTATATACATATATACTTATATACATACATATATACACAAACATACATATATACATAAATACATGAGTACGTACATACATACATACATACACCGAGGGCTTTTTCTTTCTCATAAGGGAGGTAGCCAAAGTCAAAAGGCATAATTCCACTCCCACCCACTCCACTCCCATTCACCACCCCTCCCTCCCTCTCTCTCTCATCTTGGCTCCTCCTGGATGACGGGTCATCCCTGCATCTCGCCCACTACCCTGGGTCAGAAGCAATGCAACAAGACATGATTAATAAAACAAGATAAAACAAATAAGATGAAATAGAATAAAATAGAATCAAATAAAGTTCAATAAAGTTAAATAAAATCAAATCAGATTAGATAAAGTGCAATATGATAAAATTAAATAAAATCAAGAGAGAATAGAATAAGTAATACAGAGTAAGATCAAACAAAACTAAATGAAACAGATATGATAAGTAATGATATATATCATTTACATATTCAAACAAATAAAAAGAATAAAAAGTTCTATAAATTTATGATTAAATAAACGAGAAAAAAAAATCAAAAAACAATTTCGCAGAGAATAGAAAGATCTTCCTCTTCTACAGGATGATAGATGAAGACTCTTCCGTTCACAGGACGAGAGAAAGACTTCTCTCTCTCCAAAGAAGAGATCTAGAGACCTCTTGTCTCGCTGAAAGAGGCCGAAAGACTTCGCCAGTCATAGGATGGATGAAGCAGACATTTATCTTTCATCAGACGAAATGAAAAGATCTTTTCTTTCCATAGGAGGAATTAGAGGAACCTCTTCCGTGACAGGAAGGTAATAGAACGTCTATTTATCGTTCTATCTGTCTACTGTATCTACCTATCTGTCTACTCTATAAGTTTGTATGTATGTACGTGTGTGCATGTATGTATGTATGTATGTATGTATGTATGTATGTACGTATATATGTATGTATGTATGTATGTATGTACGTATATATGTATGTGTGTATGTATGCGTGTGTGTATGTATTCGTGTGTGTGTGTGTGTGTGTGTGTGTGTGTGTGTGTGTGTGTGTGTGTGTGTGTGTGTGTGTATGTATATATGTGTGTATATATGTATGCGTGTATGTATGTATGTATGTATGTATGTATGCATGTATGTATGTGTGTCTGTATGTGTGTGAGTGTGTATGTATGCGTGTATGTATGTATGTATGTACGTATGTATGTGTGTATGTATGTGAGTGTGCAAGCATGTGTGTATGTATGTGAGTGTGCAAGCATGTGTGTATGTATGTGAGTGTGCAAGCATGTGTGTATGTATGTGAGTGTGCAAGCATGTGTGTATGTATGTGAGTGTGCAAGCATGTGTGTATGTATGTGTGTGTGTAATGTGTGCGTGTGTGTATGTATGTATGTATGTATGTATGTATGTATGCATGTATGTGTGTGTGTCTGTATGTGTGTGAGTGTGTATGTATGCGTGTATGTATGTATGTATGTACGTATGTATGTATATATCTGTACACTAAAAGGCTTTTTCTATCTCATAAGAGAGGTAGCCGGCCAACTCACGCACCTTCCCCCAACCCCTACGGATCCCACTCCCTCCTCTACTCATTTGTTTCCTTTCTATTTTAGCTCCTCGTGGATGACGGGTCATACCTGTATCCCGCCCATTGGCCTATGGTAGGGGGGAAAAGAATTCTGTCACAGAGTTTCCCATGCATTTCGTAAAAGGCGATAATGGGAGACAAAGTGATGGGACTAGGGATCCTGCTCTTCGAGTGTTCATCCTTATAGGAGAAAATGGGGAGAATTGTTGACTCGCAAGAAGCAAGAGAGAGAATATAGAGACTTTCTCTTGCAGGAGAAAAGAGAGACGTTTATATGCAGAAGAATAAAGATCTCGTTTTCCAATGGAAAGATTTATCCTTTCACAAGTGGAAATAGAAGTCTTCATTTTCAGAAATAAAGAAAGGTTTTTTCACTTAGACGAATAACTAGATATAGAATTTGACCCTCATAGAAAGAAACAGATTTCTTATTTATTCACAGGAAGACATAAAGAGATCTTCTAACTTACAGGATGAAACAAGTCTTCAGCATCAGAAATAAAGAAATATTTTTTCACTTAAATGAATAAATCAAGATATTGTTCACACGAGAAATAAACTTTGCTTTCACAGAAAGGAACAGAATTCTTCTTTATTCACAGGAAGAAATAAAGATATTTTCTGACTTACAGGAAGAACAAATGTTTTTATTTACAGAAATTAATGAAGAATTTTTCAAATGAATAAATCAAAACGATTGTTCACGTGACTGTCACTATCACGGAAGGAAATCTAAACTTCTTTATTCATAGGAAGAAATAAATATATTTTCTGACTTACAGGAAGAACAAAAGTTTTCATTTACAGAAATTAATGAAGAATTTTTCAAATGAATAAATCAAAACGATTGGTCGCGTAACTGTCTGTTACGGAATAAAATCTCGGCTACTTTATTCACAGGAAGAAATAAAGATGTTTTCTGACTTACAGGAAGAACAAAAGTTTTCATTTACAGGAATAAATGAAGAATTTTTCAAATGAATAAATCAAAACGATTGTTGACGTGACTGTCTGTTACGGAATAAAATCTTGGCTTCTTTATTCACAGAAAGAACTAAAAAGATGTTTTCTGACTTACAGAAAGAACAAAAGCTTTAATTTACAGGAATAAATGAAGATTTTTTCAAATGAATAAATCAAAACGAATGGTTCACGTGACTGTCTCTCACGGAAGAAAATCTCGGCTTCTTTATTCACAGGAAGAAATAAAGATGTTTTCTGACTTACAGGAAGAACAAAAGTTTTAATTTACAGGAATAAATGAAGAATTTTTCGAATGAATAAATCAAAACGATTGTTCACGTGACTGTCTCTCTCACGGAAGAAAATATCGGCTTCTTTATTCACAGGAAGAAATAAAGATATTTTCTGACTTACAGGAAGAACAAAAGTTTTCATTTACAGGAATAAATGAAGAATTGTTCGAATGAATAATTCAAAACGATTGGTCACGTGACTGTCTCTCTCACGGAAGAAAATCTCGGCTTCTTTATTCACAGGAAAACAAAAATAAAAATAAAAAAAACTTACAGGAAACCTTCCTGCTCACAGGCAACCGATTTCATCATTCTTGTGTTCTTTCAATCAGAATTTTCATTTCCACCTCCAACTTTGGCTGAAGAAGAAGAAGAAAAAATCTGTGTCGGGGGTGGGGGGGAGGGAGAAAGCTGAAGAGAATTTCTATTCCTTATTGAAAAATTGTATTCAACTTTTTATTTTTTGTATATATATACAATCGCTGTCGTGACTTCAAATTTCATTTTCGTCTGTCCGTTCATTCTTGCTCTCGTCTGTCTGTCTGTCTGTCTGTCTGTTCGTCTGTCAATCTGCTAGCGAACCCGCTGGCTTCTGTCGCTGTGTCTGTCTGTATATTCTCGGGTAATGTCATTGTGTTGCGAGTGAAGATTAATGTGGTTTGAGATCCCCCCAATCCCCCCATCCCCCAATTCTCACCCCCCCAATCACCCTCCCCCCCTATTCTCACCCACCCCACCCCACCCCTCATTCCGACCTAACACTAGATTTGTTTATATGCCTGTCTGTCTGTCTGTACCTGTCGGTTTGTGTCTGTCTGTCTGCATATGTTTTTATCAGCTTGGCTCTATCTATCTGTCTGTCTCCCTGTCTGTCAGTCTGTGTATCAGTCTGCCCGTGTGTGTCTGTTTCCCTGTTTGTCTGTCCGTCTTTCTGTCTGTCTGTCTCTGTCCGTCTGTCTGTCAGCCTACCTACCTGTCTGTCTCTGTCCATCCCTCTGTCTGTCTATTCATCTGCTCGTCCTTCTGTCTCTCCGTCTGTCTGTCTATTGCTGACCTGAGGACTTGATAGTGATTTCTCCTTCTACATCTACTTTCCCCCACCTTAGATAGTCTATTCTGGCAGGCGCCAAAAGATTCCATTCAGTACAGACAGGACCATCGTCAGCTGACTCCTCACTGACGCCAGACGATTTTATTCATTAAATATTTTGGGTGGGACTAAATTCCACCATGGGTTGGGTTGGATTGGGTTGGGTTGGATTGGGTTGGGTTTGTTGGGTTGGATTGGGTTGGGTTGGGTTGGGTTGGTTGGGTTGGGTTGGGATAGGTTGAGTTGGGTCGGGTTGGGTTGGGTCGGGTTGGGTTGGGTCGGATTGGGTTGGGTTGGGTTGGGTCGGATTGGGTTGGGTTGGGTCGGGTTGGGTTGGGTTGGGTTGGGTTAGGTTGGGACGGAAGCCCCTTGACCCCAGAGGTCATTCTCTAAGCTGAATAAATTCGTCTGTTCATTAGCCTGAATAAAGACTCAGAATCAGTCACGATGGCCCTTCCATGGACCAGTGGGTCATTCGTGGCACAAAACTAAGGAATTTTCTTCTGTATGAAGCCGGACGGTTCTATTCGGTTGAAGGAAAGTTTTGGTCCCAAAAGGAATTGAGAGCGAAATTTGGTGGATTTGGAAACTGGGTTCTCTCTCTCTCTCTCTCTATCTATCTCTCTTTCGCTCCTTCTCTCTTTCGCTTCTTCTCTCTTTCTCTCTCTCTCTCTCTCTTTCGCTCCTCCTCTCTCTCTCTCTCTCTTTCGCTCCTCCTCTCTCTCTCTCTCTCTCTCTCTCTCTCTCTCTCTCTCTCTCTCTCTCTCTCTCTCTCTCTCTCTCTCACACACGCACACACACACACACACACACAAACACACACACACACAAACACACACACACACACACATATCCACACAAAGGATCATAAAGGGTTACAAAGGCGGAACATGCCGACAAGAGACCTTTTGGTCCATAACTAGGTCGGATGCAAAAAAAACACAATATATATATATATATATATATATATATATATATATATATACATATATATATATATATATATGTATATATATATATATATATATATATATATATATAGATATATATATATATATATATATAAATGATAAAAAATAGATAAAATAAAAATTATAATAATATAAATAATAAATAAAATAAATAATACATAGGTATAGTTAAATGATAAACAAACAGGTAAATAGTAAATAATAATAAACTGACAAATAAATAATAATAAATGGAAATCAAGCAAATAATAAATAGACAAATAATAACAAAAAAATAATTAAATAATATAGAATAAATGGCAGTTATTACAGCATCTTGCTTAAATGTTTATCTAAACGAATCTTAAAGCTTCGAAATGAGCTACATTGCACTGCCTCTGCAGGAAGTTTATTCCATTCATTAGCTACACGGTTGGCGAAGTTGTTTCTATCCACTTCCAAATTAAATCTATTTCCTGACAGTTTGAGACCATTGTTTCTTGTCGGATTCTCATTCAGTGTAACAATTTTGTTACTTTTGATGTTGTCAATCCCCTTTACAATCTTAAAGACCTTTATCAAGTCACCTCTGAGTCTACGCTTTTTTAGGGAAAACAGATTCATATGTTTTAGTCGATTTTCGTATGATTTATTTTTTATATTTGGAATCAGTTTTGTGGCTTTCCTTTATACTTTTTCCAATCTGTCAATGTCTTTAATGAGATTCGGTGACCATGCAGAAACAACATATTCCAAACACACACACATATACACACAGACACACATGCACATAAATTATTTATTTCCATAAGCTAATGTCTACAAATTTACTCCAGTTAATAAGTGTTGTGGGAGGTGGTGCTTATATTTGCATACCCTACATACATATATGCATACATGTATATTAGGATATGCATATACATATCGGCTAACACATACATACATACATACATAAATATACACACACATATACGTATACATATACGAGTATGCGCATACAGTATATATGCACAACGAAGTGCATATGCATATACACATAGGCAAACACACACACACACACACACACACACACACACACACACACACACACACACACACACACACACACACACACACACACACACACACACACACACACACACACACACACACACACACACACACACACACACATATATATATATATATATATATATATATATATATATATATATATCATATACATGTATATAGGAGTATACATGTACTTACATGCAAGAATTGATTTACGTCTTGGATGGCGTCTGCAATATCTATGCAGATGTGCCACTTCTGGCCAAACTGTTGCTTCCGACTCCTTCCCCCCCTGTCCCCCTCCCCCTCCTCCATAACTCCCCCTCCCCCACTGGCGCACACTCCTCTTTCCTTGGGTCCCCACTCCCGCCAGAAGCCAAAGGAAAAGTGATTTGCTTCTGTGATTGCCTTTTGTACAGGAACCGTCTTACGCTCGGTTGGGTTGGGTTGGGTTGGGTTGGGTTGGGTCGGGTTAGGTTGGGTTGGGTTGGGTTGGGTTGGGTTGGTTTGGGTCGGATTGAGTTGGGTTGGGTTGGGTTGGGTCGGGTTAGGTTGAGTTGGATCGGGTTGGGTTGGGTTGGGTGTGGTTGGGTTGGATTGGGTTGAGTTGGGTTAGGTTAGGTTAGGTTAGGTTAGGTTTGATTAGGTTAGGTTAGGTTGGATGAGATTGGGTTGGGTTGGGTTGGGTCGGGTTAGGTTGGGTTGGGCTGGGTTGGGTTGGGTTGGGTTGGGTTGGATTGGGTTGTGGTTGGGTTGGGTCAGGTTAGGTTGAGTTCGGTCGGGTTGGGTTGGGTTGTGTTGGGTGTGGTTGGGTTGGGTGTGGTTGGGTTGGATTGGGTTGAGTTGTGTTAGGTTGGGTTGGGTTAGGTTAGGTTAGGTTAGGTTTGATTAGGTTAGGTTAGGTTGGATGTGATTGGGTTAAGTTGGTTTGGGTTGGGTCGGGTTAAGTTGGGTTGGGTTAAGTCAGCTTAGGTTGGGTTGATTTAGGTCGGGTCTATTCACCAGTTTCAACTTCGATAGATACGAATGTAAAAATGCTCAAAAGGACTCAACACAATACTTGTGTATGGGAACGACTCGAAGACAGTTGAGGAGACAGACAGAAACTCTGGTGTCGAAAACACTCTTGGAAACGAGTTCAACACGTGGAAAACCGTAAAAGAACGAAACAAAACGAAAGTACATGAAAAAAAGGTTAATGTAGGAGGGGTAGGGCACGAACACAGGTTAACAGAAAGGGGGCAGAAGTTTAGTACATTAGAAGACAGTCAGGTGGAAACGGGGCAACAGGATGGCCGAGAGTCCAAGGAGAGGAAAGGGAATGATGACAAAGGAGTCGAAGATGTCTGATGTAGCACGCAGAGTATGGAGCAAAGGATGTATACATGGAGAGGAGACGAACAGAAAGAAAAATAGGTAAAGAAAAATGAAAAAGAAACAAATAGGTAGATAGATAAGTAAATGAGTAGATAAATGAATAAATGAAAATAGATGAATTAATAATTTAATTAATCAATTATAAGAAAAATAAATAGATATATGGATAGATAAGACAATAAATAATCAGCGGGAAGGTTTCAAAAAGAGGGTGTTTTCGATCCAACGTTCAGGAAATTGGTATAAGAACATCAGGAGACAGAGAACCGTGACGCCATCATCTCTGAAGCTACTGAATCAACTGAAGCTACTGAATCAACATTCTAGAAAACTGAACTTCATTACAGAAGTCAGGGTGAAAAGATGATATAAACAGATAAAGAAAAATGAAAAGATGATATAAACAGATCAAGAAATAATGAAAAGACGATATAAACAGATAAAGAAATAATGAAAAGACGATATAAACAAATAAAGAAAAATGAAAAGATGATATAAACAGATCAAGAAATAATGAAAAGACGATATAAACAGATAAAGAAATAATGAAAAGATATAAATAAAGAAATAATGAAAAGATGATATAAACAGATAAAGAAATAATGAAAAGATGATATAAACAGATAATGAAAAATGAAAAGATGATATAAACAGATAAAGAAATAATGAAAAGACGATATAAACAAATAAAGAAAAACTATATAAGTGAATGAAATTAAATCAATAGACAAATGAATAAAGTAATAAATAAATAATTGGATATTTTATTAGTTAAAGATAATGAATAAAGTAGATAAATAAACAAATGAATATCTTATTGAGTAACCAATAAATGAATTAGTAGACAAATGAATTAATAGATAAACAAGGACGCTTTCAAGGATGTCATTTATTAAGTGTAATTAATGTGTAGTTTGATGGTCGTGGTCTTCGCGTATTTTGTCTGAATAAAAACTAAATTATTATTATTATTTATCTGTTTATCATTTATTATTATCTATCTCTTCATTTCATTTCTTTACTTATTTATTTATCTTTATTTATTTATCTATTTATTTATTTATTTATTTTTTTTTTTGGCATCCAACTTAGTTATGTAGCTAAAGATCTCCTGTCAGTATGCTCTTCCTGTGTAATCCTTTGTAATCCTTTGATTGAGATAGAGAGTAGATACGCTGGAGGAAAGTGACGAGGGAGGAGACATGATATTCATGTACCCAAGGTTCGAACCTCATAAACCAAAGACTATGACATAGTCTGGCAGAACAAGAAATCACATAAACAAACACGAAAGTAAGGAGTAAAGATAATGTTGAATTCAGCTCTCAAGTGACACAGAACAAAACTGTAATAAAACGGCAATGAAGACAAAAAGAATAATAACAATAAAAGAAGTAGAAAAGATACATTTGAATATAAACAAGAAGAACACAAAAGAAGAAATCATTCTGCAAAGTTATGCAAAACTAAGTCCCAACACAAATATACATACACAAGCGCACACGAATACACAAGCTCGCGCGTCCACACGGACGTACGTATACATAGGTACACACATGCTCACACGTACATACACAATATAAACACACCTTCGCTTTTATCCCACGAAACACACACGCACACAAACAATGGGTAAACAATTGGTATTTACAAAGCATTAAGAGTTAAAGTAATGTGACTCATTCAAACTGAACTAATCCTCGTCCCCATAAAAAAAGATGAAATATAACGAAATTATTTAAATTTATGAAATTATATGTATATATATATATATATATATATATATATATATATATATATATATGTATGTATGTATGTATATATGCAAAGTGCAAAGTAGAATAATAAGAACACGGGTACGTGTGTTCACTTATGCAAAGTAGACCACTTGGAAAAAGAAACTAACGAAGCAGAGCGTTTTCGTATATTACATCTTCAGTGCAAAAAGTACATAGTTTAATAGAAATACATAGATTATATATACATGAAAAAGGAACAAGGACAGTTTGCATAAGAGTAGAGGACAATTTACCCCCTGGAAGGCGGTAGGTCAGGTCGCAAGGGTCAATGCGTCCACTAATGAGGGAGAGACATTAGGTCACACTCGCAGGGTTATTCTTTAACGTAACCCTGCGAGTGTGACCTAATGTCGCCCCTCCCTCATTAGTGGACGCATTGACCCTTGCGACCTGACCTACCGCCTTCCAGGGGGTAAATGTCCTCTACCCTTATGCAAACTGTCCTTGTTCCTTTTTCATGTATATATAATCTATGTATTTCTATTAAACTATGTACTTTTTGCACTGAAGATGTAATATACGAAAGCGCTCTGCTTCGTTAGTTTCTTTTTCCAAGTGGTCTACTTTGCATAAGTGAACACACGTACCCGTGTTCTTATTAGCATATGTATATATATATATATATATATATATATATATATATATATATATATACATATATATATATCATATATATGTATATATATATATAATATATATGCGAATAAATCACAAAAACACGTGATTCACAAAATGTGCAATAAAACCACTTGGAAAATAAAATGAGAGTTGATCGAACGTTTTCGTCTAATCAAGACATTTCACCTTGAAAATGTCTTGAATAGACAAAAACATTCGGTCAACTTTCATTTTATTTTCCAAGCGGTTTTATTACACACATATATATATATATATATATATATATATATATATATATACTGTATATATATATATATATTTGTATATATATATACATATTCCCCTTGTCAACCACATTAACTTATTTCCATTTCATTTCCTTGCAAACACGATTGAGACTAACAGGAGCAAGGAGCTCTATGGAAGTATATTCGGGAACTGAGACGCTGTCAGGCTGAGGACCCGAACCTAGCCGATACGTAACAAATGGACAGTGATTTAACCAACTCAGCCATCGAGAGGGATCTGTTAATATATATTTATATATACATATATATATATATATATATATATATATATATATATATATATGTGTGTGTGTGTGTGTGTGTGTGTGTGTGTGTGTGTGTGTGTGTGTGTGTGTGTGTATTAGAGCATTTGGAGTAGGTATTTTCTCTAAAACAATCTTGATTGAAGATGACTGCATACTAATAACTTTCAAGTGTCTGGATGGCCTTTTCTACTTTCCGAGTGATTCTTACGGGACAAGAAGGAAGACAAAAGATAAGAATACTAATCCCCCACGACGTATCTAGTCGTAGTTTTGCCTGTGTACTTGACATATTCAGGACAAATTAATAAATGTGTGAGGTAGGATACATAACTCTTATACAAGATACTAAGATCATTAAACAGTGCAGCCAACATGTATAAACTAGATATCTATGTCCATAGAGACAGAAATCCATAAATCAAGAAAGCGCAGAAGAAGAAAAAAATCATTCATAGTCCAACATATCACCCTAAGGCACCTATCAGGTCCCTACCACTCCCTCCTTTCCACGTTCTTGGAGTGCATATATTCAAGACTCCTTTGTGTTCAATCATAAAGAGGCCGACCCAGCAAAACACAAAACCACAACATAACCAAAGAAAGCCCCCTTCCCCTCTCAGCTCCCCAGGGACGAGGGTTGGGGGGGGGACGCCCTGACCCCCGCCACATTGCTCGGGTCAGAACCGACGCCACAATGCACGGCGCTTCCCGTGAACCGAAGGTGGTTTACCACCGCCGATTCATCGTAAGGCAACCCCCCCCCCAAATCCTCATCCACTGATAATGAATTATGAAGAGGTGCTGCCTAGTGTAGGCCTTATGGTCTCTTGCAGTCTCCTTCATTCTTATGTTCTAAAGGGGAAAGAGTTTAGCATACATATACACACACGCACGTACACACACACACACACACACACACACACACACACACACACACATATATATATATATATATATGTATATATATATATATATACACAAGCGCTGTCATTTTTTTTTTTTTTTTTTTTTTTTAACATTGTCGGAAATCTTCTGTCGTCTTCACCTCATTTGTCCCTTCACCTGCAGGCTGGGTCTGTCTCAGCTGAACAAAATAGTATGAAGTCCAATGGGAAAAAAAAAAAAAAAAGTTTCCTCCCTCTCATCTGCGGAGAGCGTTTCCCTCACCAACATAAAGAAAAAGTAAAATATTTTGAGTCGTGACACTCGATGTGAGGGAACTCCATTCTTCCCATCTGGTGATTCCGTCCTTTGAAAAAAAAAAAAAAAAAAAGTAACATCAACCTTCAACCCAAACACGATTTTCCCCCACTTTCCAAGATCAGCCTTCAACTCAATGACATTCTAACATTTCTCCACTTTCCAACCGCAAAGACACTCTCACATTATCCCCGTTTTCCAACATTAGCCTTCAACGCAAAGACATTCTGACATTCCCCCGTTTTCCAACCACAGCCTTCAACTTAAAGACATTCTAACATTTCCTAGTTTTCCAACATCAGTCTTCATACATCCCCCATTTTTCTAACACTAGCTTTCAACACAAAGACATTCCCACATTCCTCTGATTTCCAGCCACAGCCTTCAACTCAAAGTCAATCTAACAATTCCCCCATTTTCCAACATTAGCATTCAACCTAAAGACATTCTCACATTTCCCCTTTTTCCAACCACAGCTCTTCTCTGTCAGTCCCCTCCTCCTCCTCCTCCTCCACTTCCTCCTCCTCCTCCTCCTCCTCCTCCACTTCCTCCTCCTCTTCCTCCTCCTCCTCCAACTTCCTCCTCCTCCACTTCCTCCTCCTCTTCCTCCTCCTCCTCCACTTCCTCCTCTCCCTGCAATTCCTCGTCCTCCACTTCCTCTTCCTCCTCCTCCTCTTCCTCTTCCTCCTCCTCCACTCCCTTGTACCTTAAATCTTGTCCCTAATCTCTGCACTCCATCACTCTTCATCCTCTCGATGTGTCTCCTTTTCTCTTGGGCGCTTCTCCTTCACCTCCGCTTCTATCCCCTTATCCTCTTCCCGTTTTCTACATCATCCAACCTCGTGTATCCCCGTTTTCTTTAACCTTATTATTCTTTCTCCTTCTTCACCCAAATCTAAGTCTTTGACCCTTTAGAGATATTGTCTCTTTCAGAGATTTTTCTCCTAGTTATGTTTGGACGATGCTATTTACACTGAAGAAACCCCTTGTGAATCAAACTTATAGAAATAACTATTCATTTTCTCAAATATCTCTTCTATTTTAACACTATGTCCTCGCTAACCAGAGAAAATCTTATTCAGATTACAGATGACTTTCTTCGATTTCTTTGGTTAAATATAAAAGCTGTCTTACATAACTTGTAAATCAATTTCACAATTTTTCATACCTTCTACTAGTTAAGCTACGATTTTATTCAGCTAAAGAAAACCTCTCCCTCCGCCCCAACGACCCCTCCCCCTAACCCTGTAACCTCATCTCCCCTCTAGCCCTCTCCCCCTCCCCCCTCCCCCAACGCCCCCACCCCCTAATCTCGTGCCCCCAGCTCCCCCTTAGCCCCCTCCCCCTGACCTCGTAACCTTAGCTCCCCCCTAGCCCCCCTCTAACCTCATAATCTTAGCTCCCCCCAACGCCCCCTCCCCCAACCCCGTAACATCAGGTCTCCCTCTAACCCCCTCCCCTTCTCCCCAACGCCCACTCCCCCTAACCTTAGCTCCTCCCTAGTCCCCCTCCCCCCTAGCCCCCTTCCCCTAATCTCAGCTCCCCCATAGCCCTCTCCCCCTCCCCCACTTCCCCAACGCCCCTACCCCCTAACCTCGTACCCCCGCCTCTCCCCTAGCCCCCTCCCCCTAACACCGTAACCTCAGCTCCCCCTAGCCCCCTCCCCTAACCTCATAACCTTAGCTCCCCCCAACGCCCCCTCCCCCCCTACCCCCGTAACATCAGGTCTCCCTTTAACCCCCTCCCCCTCTCCCCAACGCCCACTCCCCCTAACCTTAGCTCCTCCCTAGTCCCCCCTCCCCCCTAACCCCGTAACCTCAGCTTCCCCCCTAGCCCCCTTCCCCTAACACCGTAACCTCAGCTCCCCCCTAGCCCCCCTCCCCTAACCTGGTAACATTAGCTCCCCCAATACCCCCTCCCCCCCAACCCCCATAACATCTGCTCTCCCCTAACCCCCCTCTCCCCAACGCCCCCTCACCCTAACTTAGCTCCTCCCTAGTCCCCCCTCCCCCTTCCCCCTAACCTCAGCTCCCCCATAGCCCTCTCCCCCTCCCTCCTTCCCCAACGCCCCCACCCCCAACCTCGTGCCCCTAGCCCCTCCCCCTAACCTCGTAACCTTAGCTCCTCCCTAGCCCCCCTCCCCTTCCCCCAACGCCCCCTAACCCCGTAACCTCAGTTCCCCCCTAATCTCCCTGCCCCTCCCAACACCCCTTCCCCCAACGCCCCCTCCCCCTAACCTCATAACATCAGCTCCCCCATAGCCCCCTCCCTCCAACGTCCCCTCCCCCTAACCTCCTAACCTCAGCTCCTCCTACCCCTCCCCCTTCACCCAACGCCCCCTCCATCAAACCTCGTAACCTCAGCTCCTCCCCTGGCCCCCCTCCCCCCTCCCCCCAACGCCCCGTCGCCCTAATCCCGTAACCTCGGCTCCCCCTAACCCCCTCCCCCTAACCTCAGCTTCCCCCTAGCTCCCCTCCCTCCGACTCCCCCTCCCCCTCGCTTCCCTCCCACCTCCCCAACACCCCCTCATCCAATACCCCCTCCCCCTTCCCCCTCCCTCCAACGCCCCTTCCCCCTTAACCCCCTAACCCCATCTCCCCCTAACCCCCTCCACCATCCTCCTCCCTCCAACGCCCCCTCCTCCTAGCCACGTAACTTCACCTCCCCCTAGCCCCCTCCCCCTCCCCCCTCTACCCATCCCCCCATACTCCCGAAACCTTTAAGCTTCTCATTCCTTTCCCCCTCTCGGCTTGGGGCTTCCCTTTCTTCGAACTCCCCCCCCCCGCCCCCCACCCCATCGCTTTCTCCTCCTCTTCAGCCAATAAAAGCCCTTGAAAGGCCTTTGTGATGTATGTGTACCTTTGTGTGTGCGCGCGCGAGCGCGAGTGTATACGTGTAGACGTGTGTTTTCAGTATGATTTGACTGGGTGAGGGGAGGGAGAGAGCGTGTGAGTCTGTTGCTACTCTCTTTCTCTCTGTCTCTATCTACCTCTCTCTATCTCCTTTCTAATATGCTTTCCTGAATCCCTTCTTTATCACCATAACAACTTTCTCTCTCTTTCTCTCTCTCTCTCTCTATCTCTCTCTCTGTGCGTGCGTGCGTGCGTGTGTGTGTGTGTGTGATTCACCATGGTCTTTGATCACGTGTTGGACTCGTGATCGACAGCTATTTCCCTCCTGGAAGAGGACTCAGAACACATATATGACCGATCTATGGGTAATGATGCGACCTTACACGTGCACACCCACCCAACTCCCCGCCCACGAGAGTTGGAGTAACATCCCGCAGCGCAGCGATACTGAAATTATTTCAGCCCTGGGCGGAATTCGAACGCGTACCTCCGCAGTGGCAGCCGGAAACCCTACCAACTGCGCCACGAGTTGTGTGTGTGTGTGTGTGTGTGTGTGTGTGTGTGTGTGTGTGTGTGTGTGTGTGTGTGTGTGTGTGTGTGTGTGTGTGTGTGTGTAATTCACCATGGTCTTTGGATCACGTATTGGACTCGTGATCGACAGCTATTTCCCTCCCGGAAGAGAGCTCAGAGCTCGTATGACCGATCTATGGGTAATGCTGTGACCCTACACGCACACACACTCCCGACTCCCCGCCCACGAGAGTTGGAGTAACAACTCGAAGTGTGGCGATACTAAAAAAAAATTTCAGCAGCAGGATTCGAACCCGGACCGTCGTAGTGACAGTTGGAGACTCTACCAAACGCGCCACCGAGTCATGTATGTGTGTGTTTGTGTGTGTGTGTGTGTGTGTGTGTGTGTGTGTGTGTGTGTGTGTGTGTGTGTGTGTGTGTGTGTGTGTGTGCGGGCGTTCGTGTATGTGTGTGCGTTCGTGTGTGTGTGTGCGTGCGTTCGTGTGCGTGTCTGCGTGTGTATATCGAAGCGATCTTCATTCTCATCTGGATTACTGCCTCGATCTCTCTCGTGTCTTCTTGTCGATCACTCCCTCTGGCGCCAGGCGATTTTATTCAGTCAAGGAGGCCCCATCACCCACAGTTAAGCCCATCTTTGACAAACTCTCCGTAGGTTCGCCTCACGCTTGATCCCATTTCTTCAGCAGTTTGGAAGATTTTGATGGAGCTATTATATACCAGACACATGCATCGTTATTTCATGACTTGAAGACTAATTTTCACTCTAAAAAAAAAAAAAAGAATAAACAAATGAAAAATAAATAAATAAAAATAAATAGGTAAATAGATAAATAAATGAATAAATAATAGATAAATAAATAAATAAAAATAAGTAGATGATTACATAAACAAACAAATAATAAATAAATAAATAAAAATGAATAGATAAATACATAAACAAACAAATAGGTATTAAATAAGTAAATAAATAAACAATTTAAAATGAAAACTAAACACTTTTAAATTCTATTATTCCTTCCTCCTCCCGTCCTCTTCAAAACTCACCTTTATTTCACATCTATGAATTCACCTCTTCTCAGTTATGATATTTCCCTCAAGACAGAAGCGCTGGTTACAGACGAGGACATTAATCACTTCGTTTTATTTCGTAGATGATTCCTTGGTCGCCAAAAACAATCTATCACACTTTTTTTCCGTTTTCTATTTATTCATTTTACGTTATCTCAAATCCAATAAAACAGCGCTACTTTTTGCGTTTTTTTTTAAAAAGCGCAGAATGTCTTTGAAGTCCCGGAACACAAAGCAGAGTACAAACCCTTTGTTTGTTGTTTGCTCGGGCCTTCGCCGGAAACTTTGTTTCCTTTCCAATCAATTTATTCTATTCTTCTATTTTTACTTCGGCCAGGGTTGAGAAATGGAGGGATGGAGGGGAAGAAGAATGACCTGATTCTTGACCGTCAATCGACTTCATCACGTAGGTCGTTTCCTCTTCTTCTTTTTTTTTTTTCTCTCTCTCTTCAAGAAGTTCCAGGTTCCTTGGAGAAATCAAATTTTTACTCTTCAAGAAATTCCAGGTTCCTTGGAGAAATATTCTTTTTTTACTCTTCAAGAAGTTCTAGGTTCCTTGGAGAAATCAAATTTTTACTCTTCAAGAAATTCCAGGTTCCTTGGAGAAATATTTTTTGTACTCTTCAAAAAGTTCCAGGTTCCTTGGAGAAATCAAATTCTTACTCTTCAAGAAATTCTAGGTTCCTTGGAGAAATATTTTTTGGACTCTTCAAGAAGTTCCAGGTTCCTTGGAGAAATATTTTTTGTACTCTTCAAGAAGTTCCAGGTTCCTTGGAGAAATCAAATTTTTACTCTTCAAGAAATACCAGGTTCCTTAGAAAAATATTTTTTGTACTCTTCAAGAAGTTCCAGGTTTCTTGGAGAAATCAAATTTTTACTCTTCAAGAAATTCTAGGTTCCTTGGAGAAATCAAATTTTTACTCTTCAAGAAATTCCAGGTTCCTTGGAGAAATATTTTTTACTCCTCAAGAAATTCCAGGTTCCTTGGAGAAATAAAAATTTTACTCTTTAAGAAATTCCAGGTTCCTTGGAGAATTTTTTTCTACTCTTCAAGAAATTCCAGGTTCCTTGGAGAAATCAAATTTTTACTGTTCAAGAAATTCCAGGTTCCTTAGAGAATTTTTTTTTTTGTTCTTCATGATTCCAGCTTCCTAGGAGAAATCAAATTTTTACTATAAGAAATTCCAGGTTCCTTTAGAGAATTTTTTTTTCAAGAAGTTCCAGGTCCTTGGAGAAATAATTTTTTTACTGTTCAAGAAATTCCAGGTTCCTTAGAAAAATATTTTTTTGCTCTTCAGGAAGTTCCAGGTTCCTTGGAGAAATACTTTTACTCTTTAAGAATTTCCAGGTTCTTTGGAGGAACGGTATTACTCTTCATGAAGTTCCAGGTTCTTTGGAAGAATGATACTTTTACTTTTTAAGAAATTCCAGTTTCTTTGGCGGAATGGTATTTATACTCTACAAGAAATTTCAGGTTCTTTGGAGGAATAAAGATGTTACTCTTTAAGAACTTCCAGTATTTTTGAGAAATGACACTTTCACTCTTGCAGAAATTGTAGATCTTTGGAGGAATAAAAATTTTACTCTTCAAGAAATTCCAGGTTCCTTGAAGGAATGTCAGTTGTATTCTTTATTGTTGAAAATTCTCCAGGTTACTTGGAGGAATGACACGCTTACTCTTCAAGAAATTCAAGGATCCTTGGACGAATGTCACATTTATTCTTAAATAATATCAATAAAGATAAAAAAAAAAATACATGTTCTTCTGAAGAATTCTTCAAGAAATTCCAGGTTCTTTCAAGAACTTTCTCTTCCCACGTCTCAGGATCTCAACTTATAATTCCCCATTCTTTTGTCACATCTTCCTTTTTAATTGATTTTTTTTACTATTACAAGCGGCCGCATAAATAACGTGCCTTTTCGTTTCCACATTTTTTTTTTTTTTTGCGACCAAATGAACAATTTCATTTCAATAAAACTGCCTGGGAGAGTAATATCCATTCATTTCGTTCGCGAACCAAAGGCTGGACGCAGATCAGTGGTGATGCGAGGTCATCAAAGTGGTCTAGGTTAGGTTAGGATTGGTTAGGCGAGATTAGGTTAGGATTGGTTAGGTCAGGTTAGATTAATTCAGGTTGGGTAAGGTTAGGTTAGAATTGGTTAGGCGAGATTAGGTTAGGATTGGTAAGGTCAGATTAGATTAATTCAGGTTGGGTAAGATTAGGTTAGGACTGGTTAGGCGAGATTAGGTTAGGATTGGTTAGGTCAGGTTAGATTAATTCAGGTTGGGTAAGATTAGGTTAGGATTGGGCCTGAGATTAGTTTAGGATTGGTAAGGTCAGGTTAGATTAATTTAGGTTGGGTAAGGTTAGGTTATGAAAGGTTAGGCGAGATTAGGTCAGGATTGGTAAGGTCAGGTTAGATTAATTTAGGTTGGGTAAGGTTAGGTTATGATTGGTTAGGCGAGATTAGGTTAGGATTGGTTAGGCGAGATTAGGTTAGGATTGGTTAGGTCAGGTTAGATTAATTCAGGTTGGGTAAGGTTAGGTTAGAATTGGTTAGGCGAGATTAGGTTAGGATTGGTTAGGTCAGGTTAGATTAATTTAGATTGGGTAAAGTTAGGTTAGGATTGGTGAGACTAGGTTAAGTTAGGTTAGGATTAGTTAGGCTAGGCGTGGATAGGTTAGGACTAGTTAAGTTAGGTAAATTTAGGTTGGGTAAGATTAGGCTAGGTGAGGCTAGGTTAAGTTAGGTTAGGTTTGGTTAGATTAGGATAGGATAGGATCGGTTAGGTTAGGTTAGGTTTGGATGTGTTTGGCTAGGTTAGGTTAGGCAAGGTCAGGTTAGTCTAGATCAGGCTACGTTAAGATGTATTAAGTTAGGTTAGGCAAGGTCAGGTTAGTCTAGATCAGGTTACGTTAAGATGTATTAAGTTAGGTTTGGATATGTTAGGGTAAGTTAGGCAAAGTCAAGTTAGGTTAGGATTTGTTAGATTAAGTTAGGTTAGTTTAGGTTAGGTTAGGTTAGATTAGGTTAGGACAGGTTAGGTTAGGGTAGGTTACAGTAGGTTAGGTTAGGTCTGGTTAGGTTAGGATAAGTTAGGATAGGTTAGATTAGGTTAGAGTAGGTTAGGTTAGGATAAGTTAGAGTAGGTTAGGTTAGGTCAGGTTAGGTTAGGATAGGTTAGGATATGTTAGGATAGGTTAGGTTAGGTTAGGATAGGATAGGATAACTTAGGTTTGGGTAGGTTAAGATAGAATAGCCTAGTTCAGGTTAACTTACCACAGGATGCGATAGATTAGGTTACGTTAGGTTACGTTAGGTCAAGTTCGGTTAGGATATGAGCGAATAAAATAGGTTAGGTTAGGTTAGGATAGGTTGGGTTGGGTTATATTAGGTTAGGTCAGGCTAGTTTATGTTAGGTTACCTTAGGTTATGTTAAGTTAGGTTAGGTTAGGTTAAGTTAGGTTAGGTTAGGTTAGGATAAGATACCCTAGGTTAGGTTACGTCAGGTCAATTCAGGTTAGGTCAGCTTAGGCTAGGTTTACTCAAGTTAAGATAGGTTGGGTTAAGCTAGATTACGTTAGATTCGGCTTGGTTGGGCTAAGTTAGCCTAGGTTAAGCTAGGTAAGATTGCGTGGCTATAATCACCGGATTGTGATAAGAGCGAGTTAGTCTAGAACCACCGCGTCATAAATCCGTTATTATGTAACAGAGATGTGTGTTATGCTGTAAGATTACATTTCTATGTGGAAAATTAAAAAAATTCCCTCGAAGATATTATCAATAATCGTCAGCTAGATAGGGATGGTCAAAATGTAAGAACACAAAAACACAAAACAAGAATATAAGACGAATATAGGCGCGATTTGATGTTCAAATTCTTCCAATCGTCCAAACAAAGCGACATGACGTCACAGCTAGGCCCCGCCTCCCTCAAAAGAAACTTCGTATAATCTGGGTTACATTCTCTAATTACTAGAATAAGCAAATAAACGCATAAATGAATACATAGATAAACAAATAAAAAACTAGGACATGCATGCACAGAACAATCCTCCTGAATCCTTTTTATACAAATTCTACGTTTCTAGTGTTCCTTAGAAAACATTTACTGGGGTATTTTTATTCGTTTGTGCAAAAGAAAAATATCAAATGGAGCCACTGTATCTTCTGTTATTGCCTCTATGCTAAACAAGATGCTTATACTCGAAGCAGTTTGAAAATATTATACAGTAACACCAGTGTGTGCGTATGTGTGTGTGTGTGTGTGTGTGTGTGTGTGTGTGTGTGTGTGTGTGTGTGTGTGTGTGTGTGTGTGTGTGTGTGTGTGTGTGTGTGTGTGTGTGTTTGTGTGTGTGTGTGTGTGTGGCGTCTTCCCCTCGATGGGTGTATCTTTTTCTGTTCTTTAAGTCATGATTTGTGGATCGGGGGAGGGAGGAGGTGGGGGAGGGGGGAAGTGGGAGGGGGAGGGGAGGAGGGGGAGGGTGTTTTGGGGGGCAGAAGGAGAAACAAATGACAAGGAAGGAGAAAAGCGCTTAGGTTTTGTGTTGGTGTAGAGAGACGGGGGGGGGAGAAGGGCGAGAAGTAGGGGGAGAGTGAAGGGGAGTAAGAAGAAGAGGAGGAGAAGGAGGAGGAGGAGGAGGAGGAGGAGGAGGAGGAAAGGGGATGATGGGGGAGGTGAAGGAATGGATGGGAAGGGGAAGAGAAGAGAAGGCATAAAAAGAGAAGTGAATTGAAGAGAAGGGAGGGGAGACAAGAGATGAGGAGGTAAATGAGGCAAAGGGAAAGAAGGGGAAGAGAGGGGATAGGAAGTGAGGGAGGTGTGGGTAAGGGAAGGGAGAAGAGGAAAGTTTAGGGAAAGAAATCCCAAAAAGAAGAGGAAAGGGGAAGAGGAAGAGGAAAAAGAAGAGGAAAGGAAAGGAGGAAGAGGAAGAGGAAAAGAAAGAGGAGAGAAAAGGGGGAAGAGGAAGAGAAAGAGGAAAGGGGAAGAGGAAAGGGGGAAGAGGAAGAGAAAGAGGAAAGGGGAAGAGGAAAGGGGGAAGAGGAAGAGGAAGAGGAAGAGGAAAGGAAAAGGGAAAGAGGAAGAGGAAAGTGGGAAGAGGAAGAGGAGGAAGAGGAGGAGAAAGGGGTACAGGAGAGGAGGAAGAGATACAATGTTTTAGAAATACATCCTCAAAATGAATTAAATGATTTTATTCTGGCCACCGCAGGGTGACTTAAAAGAAGAGGGTTAGAGAAAGGAGCAACGCTAAACCCCTTCTGGGTTAACCTAACAGCTCGTAACTAGGTTATGAGAGACTTTGTTGGTTTAACTTGCATAGACCATAGTTTTTAACCTCCCCACTGGGAAACTTTGTTTTACATGAAAGTTTAATTATCAGTCCTTCATGCTACCTTTGTAGTTAACTGCAATTTCAGTGAGATTTTAGAGTTACTAAGTGGAACATTTACTATACATCGCTAACTTGTTTTAGTTAGGCAAAGAAGTTGTTAAGTTGTTATCAATACTTATTTTATTTTATTATTATTGTTATTTATATAATTATCATTTTTATTTATTTTTCTTTAATCTATTCATCATAATTAATTTTTTTCCGCATCCGACCTAGTTATGGACCAAAAGGTCTCCTGTCTGCATGCTCCGCCTTTGTAATCTTTTGTAATCCTCTGTAATCATGATCTCTAGCAAATGCTGTTTTGTCTTTCAATTTCCATTTTCTTAACCATTAGGAAGTATTTTGCATCTTGAAAGATTTTGTTTTGGCTAAAGATACGCTATTCTATTCAGTTTGAAAGAACCTTTTGTTACTAGAGGGTTAGCGAAGACAGTTATCGGTTAATGCTGTCAGTTTGGAGATCATCTTTTCAGTGCCAAACGGCACCTATCCGATTGTCTTCTAGCTTGTTTATTCGTCTCGTTGACTTCCTAACAAACTAGCAAACAAGCAAACAGGAACGTTAGTTGTCTTTTACTAGGAATATCAGTTTGTTAGAGATCTAACATTCCATCTAACTAACATCGAATCATTTTGTAATTAACTCAGTGGTAGCCGGAGGAACAGAACGCCCCGCCCCCTTTTCCTCCTTGACCAATCAGAACCGCTCTTGAACGTTGCTCATCGGATGAAGGAGGTCTACGCCTGCTGCAAGAGGATCCTGATTGGCCAAAAACAGAAAGAGGGCGTGGCTAGTTCCGCCTGATATCACAACACTGCAGATATTATTTTACTAAAAATACCCAACACGTTAATCATAATGAAGCTCTTAAAATCGATAAACAAATAAACATTTGAACAGGTAAACAGGCATATAAGTAAACAAACAAATGAATGAATAATTAGTTGAGTTATTTAGGCATATCGGTGTTTACCTAACTGAATCCTAACCTCTTTCTTACCGGGTTACACATTAAATTATATAATGGCTGCCGCCGGGCGATTTTATTCGTCTCCGTGACACATACACACACACACACACACACACACACAACTTGACGGCGCAGTAGTAGCGTTCACGACTGCTGCTACAGCGTTCCGAGTTCAAATCCTGCCCAGGGCTGAAATAATTTCAATATCGCTGCGCTGCGAGTCGTTACTCCAATTCTCGTGGGTGGGGAGTTGGGTGCGTGTGTGCGTGTAAGGTCACAGCATTACCCATAGATTGGTCAAATATAAGCTCTGAGCTCTCCTACGGGAGGGAAAATAGCTGTCGATCACGAGTCCAACACATGATCCAAGACCATGATGAATCACACACACACACACACGCACGCACGCACACACACACACACACACACACACACACACACACACACACACCGCCTTTGGTAACAAAGGCATTGTGACATACCTTGTCTGATTACTTCCGTTCCATGCAGTCCTTTTCTTTTGACTCTGACTGTCGCCAAATGATTCTATTCACCTCCGCAGCATATAAACCCTTCCGTACCCGGTGGCACCTTTCCCTTTTGTGCCAGTTGGCGCCAAGCGATTTCATTCATTCCCATGACGCTCCCCCTCTGCCGCCGAACGAGAAGAGTCGGTTTATGAAAGGACTGAGCGCCCCTGATCTAGACTCTAGATTCTAGAACAATCGTGGCGTTCTAGTTACTCTCTCTATGAGACCAGGGCGTAGCTAGCAGCCCGCTAGTTCATTAGCACTAGATCCTAACCAGTCCTAATGAAGCTGTCGGATATTTTCGCAAAAATATTATTTTTTTTAAATTTCTGAAGAGAACTTCGCGTCTAATCAACCGAAGCACTTGAGGGCGAACGGCGGGACGAGATGAAAGGAGGAGGAAGAGATGAAAGATGATGAGGAACAGGCCAAGTAGGAGGAGGAGTGGCAGGAGGAAGAGGAGGAGGAGGAGGGGGAGGAGGAGGAGGGAGAGGGAGCGAAGACGAGGGGAGAGAGGAGGAGGAGGGATGTAGGAAGAAGGAGGAGGAGGGGAGGAGGATGGAGGAAAAAAGAAGAGGAGAGGAGAGTGAAGGAGGAGAAGGGATGGAAGAAGAAGGAGGAGGGGAGAGAGAAGGAAGATGAGGAGGGAAGGAGAAAGAAGAGGAGGGAAGGAGGACAAGAAGGAGGACGGAGAAGAGAGGGAAGAAAAGAAAGGGATAGAGAAGGGGGAGGAGGAGAAAGGGGAGGTGGAGAAGGAGAGGTGAGAGAGGAAGAGAATGAGGAGGAGGAGAGGGAGGAAGAGGAGGAGGAGGAGAAGGAGAGGTGAGAGAGAATGAGAATGAGGAGGAGAAGAGGGAGGAAGAGGAGGAGGAGGAGGAGAGGTGAGCGAGGAAGAGAATGAGGAGGAAAAGGAGGAGAGGGAGGAAGAGGAGAGGGAGAAAGAGGAGATGACACAACAAGTCCAGAGTAAAAATGTTCCCAACAGTCTCCTCGTGACATCCTTAGGCAATCCCAAAGCGCCACCATGACACCAGACACCACCACTACCACCACTACCACCGCCACCTTTCCATCCTACGACTATCATTATCCTCTAAATGAATATAAATATTCGAGAAAAAATTAGAGCGGTGTGGGAGGTAGGAGGAAGGACAAGTAGGAGGTAAGATTAGACCGCGAGGAGGGATGAAAGAAACGAAGAGAGGCGGGATGCTAGGGAGGTCAGAGGCAAAAGGAGAAGGATGGGAGGCGAAGAAGAAGCGGGAGACGCGGAGAGGGGAACGAAGAAGGAAATGTAACAAAGACTTGGATTATAGTTGGCGAAGAAAGGTGAAGTTGGTGGCTGGGAGTGGGTTGATGGAGGGGGTGGGGAAAGGTAAAGCTCGGATGGATGAGGAAGAGAGAACATGGTCAGAAGAAGGGGGATTTGAGAAGGAGCAGACGGGTGCCTGGTGGCGCAAGAGATAGGGCGTTTAGGGTGGGGATTAGAAGCGTGTTTAGGGGTGCCGGAAGGGTGGATAAGATGTAGGGGAAGGGTCGAATTAGGGCGCAAAAGGTTTTGTTCGAGGGATGAGCTAAAGGCGTGGAAGAGAGATGACGCTGAGACCAAGACAGTGTGCCAACAGGAACTGCGCAAAGATGACACACATCAAGAAGGAAAAATCCAGATTTACACAAGAACTTTGCGGAGTTCAGACGCGACGCAAAGAACATATTTCATGTTAACACCATCCAGGTAATATGTCAAAAAAAATGAAAGAACAGAAACTTTAAGTGTTCAAGGAGGGAATCAAGAAAAAACTGAAAAGACATTACTTGCCAGAGGCTTTGAATTTCTGAGAAGGGAAGAACAAGACGAGAGGAAATTTCTTCAAGAATTTTTGAGTAGGAGGAAATTTCTTCAAGAATCTTTGAGTAGGAGGAAATTTATTCAAGAATTTTTGAGAAGGAGGATATTCTTCAAGAATCTTTAAGTAGAAGGATATTCTTCAAGTGTCTTTGAATGGGAGGTATCCTTCAGCAATTTTTGAGTTGGAGGTATTCTTCAAAAAATTTTGAGTAGGTGAGGAGAAGTGAAGAAAGGAAAAAAAAAAAAACGTAAATAATGAAGACGTTTTCCAAAAAAGAAAATGAGACGATAATAGACTCGGGAAGAAAAAACGTAAATGATGAAGACGTTTTTCCAAAAAGGAAAAGGAGGGGTTTATAGACTCGAAAAAAAAAATCCAAAGGAAATAATTGACAACAAAAAGTATTACCCAATGAGAGAAAGGGTGTAGGCAATATTGCGACGATGAAGGAAATATCCAAAGAGAGAGAGAGAGAAAGAGACAAGTTGCACAACAAATTTCTGTTCAATAACTGAGAGAATCAGACGAGCCCCCCCGAAAAGAAAACGTGTGTACAGATAATAAAAGATAACTTGATCGAATTGTGAACTAAAGTTGAAAATAAATTTCAGTCCCGCTGATGATTTGGAATGCGTCAACACCATGAATGTGGTAAAATGTTCTTTCTCTCCTCCTGTCTCCTCTGGACTGGTCTGGCCTGGTCTGATGTGGTGTGGTATGGTCTTATTTGGTCTATTTATAATCTGGTCTGGTGATCGGGAATGCTTGTTGGTTATATTGAGGAAGCTGTCTGGTGGAGTGTTTACTGGATTATATCTGGATTATTAATCCTCTGGTCTGATGTGATCTGGTTTATTAATCTTCTGGTCTGGTGTGACCTGGTTTATTGATCCTCTGATCTGGCTTGGTCTAATACGGGGTTTAGTCTGGTGTGGTGAGGTGCGGTTTTTCATGGTCTGGTCGAGTCTTTGGGGTATTATGGACTTCTCCTTTGCGGTGTGGCCCTCCCTCTCCCCCCCTAGGAGTCATTACGAGGAGTCAACATAAGCGGCTCCCTCTGCCGCCGTTAACAAAAGAACCTCGAAAAGCGCTCCTCTTCATCAACACCGACCCGAGCCGACCCGACGTGACCCGACGTGACCTGACCGCGGATTTCCCCGAGCTGTGGCCAAGATGGGGATCTCCAGCACTCTAAGAGTTGTTTATAATCGTGTTATGAAAAATAATAAAAGATAAAAAATAAAATAAAAAAAGCGAGAAACTCGAAATAAAAACAAAAAAATCTGAACGTTTCTTTATGAAAGTTTACATCAGGCGAGTTTGTTTTTACCTTCCAACAAAATAAAATTAAAAGAATAAAAGAAGATAAAATGAAATAAAATGGAATGAAATTAAAGGAAAATATGATAAAAATAAAACAAAATAAAATAAGGTAAAGTAAAATAACAAAAATAGATTAAAATGAGAAATAATGAAAATAAATGAATTGACGAATGTTGCTTTTACCAACAAAATGAAATTAATAGAATAAAATAAGATTCAATAGAATAAAATGAAATAGAATGAAATAAGATCTAAGAAACATATAAAAATAAAACAAGATAAGATAAGGTAAAGTAAAACAAGAAAAATAGATCAAGATAAAAAATAATCAAATAAATAAATTGACGAATGGCTAACAAGGACAAAAAATGCGTGTTTGTACACATCTTTTTCATTAACACCAACTCTTTACCTAGAATATGATATCGTTTCTTTCTAAACTTACCCTTCCCCTAGATATTCATTCAAGTCCTTCTAGATGGAAGCGTGCCCCCCCTACTAGGGGCTGACCTAACCTAACCTACCCTAACCTTACCCATTCTACCCTAACCTAACCTAACTTATCTTGCTCACCCTCGTTCGCATAAAGCTGTCCTTATTCATTTTATTCAGGTTGCCGCCTGGCAATTCTATTCATCACCATGGCACTCCCTCTACACTCCCCTCATCCCCCATCCGACACCCCTACTCCCTAATCCTCCCTAATCCTCCTATTCGTACTCCACTCATTACGACCTCCTCTACTCGACCAGCCATCCACTTGATCAATTTGATTCTGTCGCTCCCTTCCACTCGCTTCCTCCACCCCCTCCACTCTCCCCCTCCACTCAACTCCTCTACCCCTTCCACTCACCTCTTCCACCCCTTCCACTCACATCCTTCACCCCTCTCCACTCACCCCCTCCACTCACCTCCTCCACCCCCCTTACTCACCTCCTCCACCCCCTCCACTCACCTCCTCCACCCCCCTCCACTCACTCACCTCCTCCACCTCTTCCACTCGCCTCCTCCACCCCCCTTCTACTCACATCCTCCACCACCTCCACTCACCTCCTCTTCCCCCACTCACCTCCTCCACCCCCAGACTCACCTCCTCCATCCCCCTCCACTCACCTCCTCCATCCCCTCCACTCACCTCCTCCATCCCCTCCACTCACCTCCTCCATCCCCCTCCACTCACCTCCTCCATCCCCCTCCACTCACCTCCTCCACCCCATCCACTCACTTTCACCATCCACCCCCTCCACTCACCTCCTCTACCCCTTCCACTCACATCCTTCACCCCTCTCCACTCACCTCCTCCCCCCCTTCCACTCACCTCTTCCACCCCTTCCACTCACATCCTTCACCCCTCTCCACTCACCCCCTCCACTCACCTCCTCCACCCCCTCCACTCACCTCCTCCACCCCCCTCCACTCACCTCCACCCCCTCCAATCACTTCCTCCACCCCCTCCACCCCTACGCTCCCCGTCCATTTCATTTGTTACTTTGTGGATTCCATCCTCCCTTCCCCTGCCCCTCCCCCTCCGTGCCTTCTCCATCTCCCCCCCACCAGCTCACCCTCCCTCCTATACCTCTCCCTCTTTCCATTCTTATCCCACCCCATCTCTCCCCTCCTCTCCCTCCCCCTCCCCCTCCTCCTCTCCTTTCTCGTCTCCCTCCCCCTCACACCATACCCCTCCTACTCCCCCTTCTCCTCCTCCTCCCCCTCTCTTTCCCCTTTACAATCTTCCTTACCCTCCCCCTCTTCCCTCCCCAAACCCCTTCTTCCTCCCCTTCCCCTTCTTACTCCCCCAATAACCTTCCTCTCCCTCCTCCCCTTCCTCCTCCCTCTCTCCTTCTTCCTCTTCCTCCTTCTCCCCTTCCCTCCGAAGAACTTTAATGAATACTGGAGACGTTTGCTAACTTTCGAACTTCTTGTCAGGTGAAGAACTTAACAGGAACTCTCGGTGAGTGTCCTAAGGTCGCCCGGCACTTTAGGCCCTCGAGGAGGAGAATGGTGACGGCAACGCGGAATAGGACTGCACTTGACCTGGCGCCAGGCGATCAGGGATGCGCTTGACCTGGCGCCAGGCGATCAGGGCTGCGTTTGACCTGACGCCAGGCGATCAGGGATGCGTTTGACCTGGGGCCAGGCGATCAGGGATGCGTTTGACCTGACGCCAGGCGATCAGGGATGCATTTGACCTGGGGCCAGGCGATCAGGGCTGCGTTTGACCTGGGGCCAGGCGATCAGGGTTGCATTTGACCTGGCGCCAGGCGATCAGGGATGCATTTGACCTGACGCCAGGCGATCAGGGATACGTTTGACCTGGCGCCAGGCGATGAAGGCTGCGTTTGACCTGGGGCCAGGCGATCAGGGATGCGTTTGACCTGGCGCCAGGCGATCAGGGATGCGTTTGACCTGACGCCAGGCGATCAGGGCTGCACTTGACCTGGCGCCAGGCGATCGGGGATGCGTTTGACCTGGGGCCAGGCGATCAGGGATGCGTTTGACCTGGCGCCAGGCGATCAGGGCTGCGTTTGACCTGACGCCAGGCGATCAGGGATGCATTTGACCTGGCGCCAGGCGATCAGGGATACGTTTGACCTGGCGCCAGGCGATCAGGGATGCATTTGACTTGGCGCCAGGCGATGAAGGCTGCATTTGACCTGGAGCCAGGAGAAGGCGCCTGAGTTTTGTGATTTGTTTTTTTAATTTGCTGTCGTCAGGTGATTCTATCAAACTGGTGATAAAACACTAATGGTTTTGCTATGATCACACAACAAGCTCGGACAAAAAAAAAATTAATGAATAAATGATTAATTAAATGAAAAAATAAAACCAAATCAATGAAAACATACTATGTCATGATACCAGGGATTTTTTTTTTTTTTTTTGTTATGTACGCACTGCATGATTCATTAGCTTTATTGTAGGGCGTATTTAATTACGCGCTGGAACGGAGGACCTGCCATGCCATAACCACCCGCAATGCAGAGGGCGATAAGGTCAAATATCCCGTGCCCTTGCCTTAGCAAATCCCACCTGTCCCCACATCCGCTCCCAAGTCAATATCAGCTTCGAGATACTCGTATATACATCCATATAAGAATTCATACAATACCCAGAACACGCAGTTACAAAGGTGCTTAAATGCATATTATACATCTGTATAATCATGTATGCACTTACTGTATATATGGTATATGTATATATATATATATATATATATATGTGTGT
>NC_134778.1:61822302-61827302 GCF_046742065.1 Oratosquilla oratoria | reverse complement strand
GGTTGTAATACAGCGGGAAGAAACTACAACTGAGTTGTTGTATTTTTCCGTTTAATTGTTTAAGTCAGATCACGTGGTCCAAAGTCACCAATCTTGACGTTTTTCGTACTCGAACTCGCACGCAAATCACCCAGAGAAGAAAATTTGCATTGCTGTCCGTATTGTGTGAGTTTTGAGTATCACAATTGTGTGAGTATCCGGGACACGTGCTGTTCATTTTCTACTTCGATTTTGTATTGTTTTTTGTTTTCATGCTTTTGATGAAAATGAGAATTGGTGGAGAGGACGACACAATAATGAGCTGAGAGAAATAACTAAACAAGAGAAAATAACAGATGTTATAAATAGAACAAAATTGAGATGGGCTGGGCGTGTGGCGCGTATGGAGGACCATAGAATTCCAGAACGAGTAATGATGGGTAGAATGCCTGGAAGAAGACCCAGAGGGAGACCTCGAATGAGATGGATGGACGGTGTGGATGCGGAGACGGACAGAAGAGGAATAGATAAAGCAATCTCTGGATGGAAGCAGCACAGGACCGAAGTGCATGGAGAGGATTACTGTTGGCGGACCAGAATCTACCTGAGGTTCAAGATCCAACGGAGTGAGTTTGTTTTTATGCTGCACTTCGTAGCATAGCATTACAAAGCATGTTTCCAGATATGCAAAGTAAGCTTATGCTTTTTCGTAATTCTTTCAGTCTTTCTTGATTGTTTTATCGTAAAAGTGGGGAAGAACATAAGAATGAAGGAGACTGCAAGAGACCATGAGGCCTACACCAGGCAGTTCCATGTCCATTACCACCTGTCATCCTCAGACAACTCTATGGATGGGGATAACAGGTGGTAATGGACATGGAACTGCCTAGTGTAGGCCTCATGGTCTCTTGTAGCCTTCTTCATTCTTATGTTCTTATGCTCTTATTTCATCATCTACAAGCATCTACTGTATTTCTTTCAGTGATCCTCATTTAGTTTTTATTATTCTCTCTCTCTCTCTCTCTCTCTCTCTGCCCATCTCTCCCCATTTATTTCTCTCTCTCTCTCTCTCTCTCTCTCTCTCTCTCTCTCTCTCTCTCTCTCTCTCTCTCTCCATCTCTCTGTCTCTCTGTCTCTCTCTCTCATTTTTCTATCTCTCCCTAGTAACTCCATCCATTCCCGGCGCTTTTCCTACTTTGAGTCTAGTCACAACACAGTAATTTCTTCTTTTCTCTCTTTTTTTTCTTCTTCTTCTCTGCGTTCATTTACTTTGTTGTCGGCTCCACCTGCTGTTCGTTTAAACCATTTAATATTTTTACCTTAGATAATCCTTCATTATATTTTTATTTTCGTTTTCGTCTTTGCAGCGCCTGGCTTCCCTGTTGTTATCTTTTTTTTTTCTTTTTTTTCTTTCGTCCAATATAGAGTCTGCCGAGTAGCGTTTCAGTTACGGTAGTTCTCCACGGGACGCAGACACGGGTTCGAATCCTGCAACTCCCGGTCGAGTTCCAGCTGTCCTGGAAGCCCAAGTACTTAGGGCAAAGGTGACGCTCACGTGCGTCGTTACCTCTGAGCATCTGACTCGCCGTGTGTGTTCATCCCTTTTTGTCGCCAGCTGATTTTATTAACTGGGGAGGGAAACCCGCTTGAAGAAGGACAAAGCCAAATGAGAAGGGGACTTGACTGCGTTGTTCAGGTCCTGAATGGCAAGACTAACAAAGATCTCGTGCTTTGGGATACAAGGACACCGCGAGGTCATGAAAACAGGTCAAACAAGGTCATGACCTCAGGTTCATGGTGTGACCTCATAGATGATTGAGCCCAATATGACTAAAGGTGAATTTGGAAAGAGGAGTGATAAGGGGAAAATAAGAGACAGAAATCTATGGGCATAGCTCTCCTCCTGTATACTAGAGTTAGGCATACACACACACACACACATAAACACACACGAAACGCACACAAAACACACACACAAAACACACATATAATACACACACACAAAATACACACAAAACACATACACACACAAAACACACAAAAATACACAAAACGCAAACAAAACACATACACACACAAAACACACACACACATATATAAACATAGCACGGCACGTGAGGGCACATAAACATGGCAGCCGCAAATACCGAGAGAGAGCAAGAAAGGAGCGAAAAGAGGCGACGTGGGCCAGACACCGCCTGGCACTCCTCAGCGAGCCTAAGGTGTGTGTGTGTGGGCAATAAATCAGGAATGACAGGGACACAGAGAGAGAGAGAGAGAGAGACAGAGAGAGAGAGAGAGAGAGAGAGAGAGAGAGAGAGAGAGAGAGAGAGAGAGAGAGAGAGAGAGAGAGAGAGAGAGAGAGGGGGGGGGAGGGCGAAGAGCACATTACCACAAATCACAAGGCGATGAGGAGGAGACAACAGAAGCGGTGGCAGAGGGGTTCACCCTCACAGACGCTTCCCGTGATGAGACGCAAGCAATGCTCTCGGAGGAGGAGGAGGAGGAGGAGGAGGAGGAGGAGCGAATGAAAGACACCCAACTACTTAACAATTCTCACTCGTCCATTGGAGGTGGTGGGAGGGGGGAGAGGGGAGGAGGGGAGGGGAAAGGGGGGAGAGGGGGTAGAAGGGGGAGGGGGAGAGGAGAGAGGGGGAGATGGAGAGAGGGGAGGGGGGAGGGAGAGGAGAGAGGGGGAGATGGGGAGAGGGGAGGGGGAGAGAGAAGGGGGAGATGGGGAGGTATCTGGGTAATGATGAGGGGAACTGGGGGAGAGAGGGGAGATAGGGGATTGGGAGAGGGGAGATAGGGGATTGGGAGAGGGGAGATGGGGAGAGGTATTTGGGTAGGGAAGAGGGGAAGGAGAGGGGGAGGGAGAGGTATTTGGGCACGGGAGAGGGAAATTGGGGGAGAGAGGGGAGATAGGGGATTGGGAGAGGGGACATTGAGATATTGTGGGAGAAGGGATTAGGGGAGATGAGATGGAGGAACAGGATAAGGGGAGATGGGAGAATGTGGGGAGGGAGGGGAGGGGAGATGGGGGAGTAGGGAGGGGAGGAGTGGGAATTGGGGGGAGGTAGGGTAGAGGGAGAAATTCGAGGGGTAAGAGGAAAGAGGGGAATTGGGGGTGAGAGGGAGGGAGGGTATTGGGGGGAGTCAGAAGAGGGGGGAAATTGGGGAGGGGGGAATCGGGGGGAAAAGAATTCAGAGCTGGGCGTGTTCCTTTGTGTGTTCCTAGGTGCATTCCTCGGTGTCTTGACTATATATGTATCAGTCAGCACACCAAGGGACGCACCTAGGAACGCACCGAGGAACGTGCCCAGCTCTGAATGACGTCAACAGGAGGGCGCATGCGTATAACGAAATATAAACGTTTCTTTGACGAAGACCGCGTCCTTATGTGTGACCAGTTACATCTATCGCTGCGTTTTCCGACTTACATCTGCCGCCAGGCGATTTTATTACCCCCGAGGGTAATTCGAGGTAACAACAGTTTGCTAAACGCCCACAAATAAACTCCCCCATGCCTCTTTCCCAGCGTACGTGCATAAGCGTATATTACGCATACGCACGTACGCACAAAGAAAAGATTAATAAAACAAATGAGACAAACAACTGGGAGCTGGGAGTCCCGACGGGGAGTAGGGAGTGAGGGACCCGAAGAGGGAGTAGGGAGTGGAAAGAGGCCTAAATGTGGATAAGGAGTAGGAGGAAGAAGGGATGTGGGAGGCTGTGGGAGGGAGGGGGAGGGAGGGGAAAGGGAGAGGGGAGGGAGGAGAGAGAGAGAGGGGGAGGAGGGAGAGGGAGGGGAGGAGGGGGAGGGAGGGAGTAGGGAGAGGGAGGGGGAGGAGGGAGGGGGAGGGAGGGGGAAGGGAGAGGGAAGGGAGAGAGGAAGGAGGAGGAAGAGGGAGGGGGAGGAGGGAGGGGGAGGGAGGGGGAGGGAGGGGGAGGAAGGGAGGGGAGGGGAGGGGAGGGAGGGAGGGAGGGGGAAGGGAGAGGGGAGAGGAGGGGGAAGGGAGAGGGAGGGGGAGGGAGGGGAGAGGGAATATCGAGGGAAGGGCCAAAGACTGGAAAGAAGCAGATGTGGGAGTGTGTGGGAGCAAGCTGGAAGGGATGTAGGGAGTGCACGATAAAGAAAGGGAAAAGGAGGAGTGGAACGTGGGCAAGAGGGAGTGATGAATGCGTGGGAGTTTTCCGGGAGTACGGTACATAGATGGGATACAAAGAGAGAGAGAGAGAGAGAGAGAGAGAGAGAGAAAGAGATCATGTAGATCATTCCAATAAAGGTTTCATACACATACATGCATAATTGCATACATACAGTACATGTATACACGCGTGCATGCATATACAGTAAATGCGTACACACATGTATACATACAGTACATGCATACACACATGCATAGATACATACATACATACATACATACATACATACATACATACATGCAAAGAAATCACAAAACACACGTGATATACTATTTCTGCAGAAACTACCGGGAAATTGAAAAAACAGATACCGAACCCTTGAAAATGTCTTAATAGACGAAAACGTTCGGTATCTGCTTTTTCAATTTCCCGGTGGTTTCTGCAAATATACATACATACATGTATATGAGATGACCATTTCCCCCGTACGAAGGGGTGACCAACCCAAACACATTTAACGTCTTCAGCATTTATACTACCTGCCGCCAGACGATTTAATTCAAATAACAAAAAACTGCAATGAAAAAGGTTAACCACAGCCTCTAACCTGAGGTGGGCAACTTTGGCTCGCGTGCCAAAAATTGGCACACTAACGAAACCCAGGGTTCACCTTAAAACACAAACATCTGATTAATCTCCAAACACATTTGTGTGACCAACTGCATGTTGCTCTGGGCGGTGGATTGGGGTCCTAATACGCGAAGGGGAAAAAAGGGCCATACTTTTATGTAGGCCTATAATTTTACTCCATTGCCACGCGAGAACAAATCGTATAAAAAATTTGGGCTGATTTTGGCACTCGCACTTAAAAA
>NC_134778.1:61814802-61817302 GCF_046742065.1 Oratosquilla oratoria | reverse complement strand
AGAACATGCGGAAATCGTGTGAGGAGCTTTGAGGAAAGAATGAGGACTGAAGTGAGAAGAGTTGAGGAACATAAATAAAAGAATGGAGGCTATTTACGAGAAGGAATTACAAAAAACCATGAACGGAACCCAAAATTCCATTTTCGAAAAACACTTCAAATAACACTCAAAACTAAAACCCCGGAAGAAAAAAATATCATTATCATGCAACTCAAAAAGCAAGTTCCCAAAAACCGCCACGGGAGTCAAAACCAGTTACGAAAGCCGTGAACGAGACCCAGAATACCATTTTCGAAAAAAAAAACTCATGCAACTCAAAAAAAAAAAAAAAAAAAAAAAAAAAAGTAACGGGACTCAAAACCTCCATCTTAAGAAAAATAAAATCGAAAACCAATTTCGAAAAAATGATGACAACGTCGGGGCAGGAGACGAAGGAGTGGGGGGCGGGGGGATGGATGAGGGGATCGGGGAAGGAGGAAGGGGGGAGGGGGGGAAGACGTAATCAAATTGTTGTCCCTCAAATAAAGCGGAAGAACATTCCAAGAAGAGTTTGGACCTCGCAAGCAAACAAATAAACGATGAGAGACGCTGCCAGGCGCCAAGGAAGTGACAAGGAAGGAAAGGCAAAGTAGGAAGGTGAGCCAAAGAGGAGGAGGAGGAGGAGGAGGAGGAGAAGGAGGAGGAGGAGGAGGAGGAGGAGGAGAAGGAAGGTGAGTCCAGGGGTGGCAAGGAACAGGATGAGGAAGAGGAAGAGGAGGAGGAGGAGGAGGGGGAAGAGGATGATTAGGAGAAGGAGGAGGAGGAGGAGGATGCAGGATAAAGAATGTAGAGGAAGGTTCTGGGGGAAGAGAAAGATAAGGAGGAGGAGGAGGAGGATGCAGAAGGATAAAGAATGTAGAGGAAGGTTCTGGGGGAAGAGAAAGATAAGGAGGAGGAGGAGGAGAAGGAGGATAAGGAGGACACGGAATAGGTGGAACAGAAAGAGGAGAAGGAGGAGGCCGAGGAGGAGGAGGAGGAGGAGGAGGAGGAGGAGGAGGAGGAGGAAGAAGAGGAGTAGCAGCATGACGGAAGAAGAGGAGGAAGGAGGAAGGACGAGTTGAGAAGGCAGTGAAGGAATAACAATGAAGAAGAGGAGCAAGATAAAGAGGAGGGTGAGAAAAAAGAGAAAAAGAGTAGAAAAAAAGGTGAGGGAGGAAAGGAAGGAGGAAGGAAAATGAAGAAAGTGGAACAAAAGATGACACAAAAAGAGAGGAAGAAGGCAAAGCAAGAGGTAAGGGAAAAGAGAGAAGAAGAGGAGGAAAGGAGAAGGAAAAAATAGAGAGAGACAACAACGAAGAATTAACGAAGAGGGAGAGGAGGGAGATAAAAGGAAGGAGAGAAGAAGAGGAGGGAAGAGGAAGAAAGAGGGAGAGAAAAAGAGGAAACAATGAAGAAATAGAAGGAAAGGAGGGAGATAATAGGAAAGGGAAAAGAAGAGAAATAAGAAAAACAGGAGAAATGGGAAGAAAGAGGAACTGAAGTCAGTAAATGAAAAATACATAAGAAGAGAAGAAAGACGAAAGAGAGGAGAAGGTGGAGGGAAGAAGGCGAAGGAGGGAGTAGTGTCAACGATAATGAGAAAAAGAGGTTAGGGGGGAAAATAGAAGGAACGGAGAGAGAAAGAGAGAGACGGAGAGGAGAGAAAGAGAAAGAGAAGAGAGAAAAAAGAGAAAAAGAGAAAAGAGAGAGAAAAGAGAAAAGAGAAAAAGAAAGAAAAGAGAAAAAAGAGATAGACAGACAGAGACATAGAGAGAGACAAAGAGAGAGACAGACAGTCAGAGACAGACCGAGACAGAGAGAGAGAGATAGAGAGAGAAGGGGCAAGGAGTAAGGCAACGAAAGGGAAGACGGTGGGAGATGGGGAGGGATGGGGAGGGGGAGGAAGTGGGGAGGGGAGGGGTGGGAGCCGATCAGACGGTTCCCATCGGCTGCTAAAAGATAGACCAAGTGCCAGCGAGCCAGTCAGCCCCAACGACAAGATAGGAAAGGTGCCACCAAGGAAGAGGAAGAGGAGGAGGCGGGGGAGGAGGAAGAGGAAGGGCAGGAGGAGGGGAGGAGGAGAAGGAGGAAGAGGAGTAGGGGTAGGTGGAGGGGAGGAGGAGGAGGAAGGGGGGAGGAGGAGGAAGGAGGAGAAAGGGGAGGAGGAAGGGGAGGAGGATGAAGAGGGGAGGAAGGGGAGGAGGGGAGGAAGGGGAAGGAGGAGGAAGGTAAGTAGGAGGAGGAAGGTAAGTAGGAGGAGGAAATGGAGGAGGAGGAAGGGGAAGGAGGAGGAGGAGGAGGAACAGGAAGAGGAGGAGGACGAGGAGGAGGAGGAGGAGGAGAGAGATGAGCAGGAAGAGGAGGAGGAAGATGAGCAGGTGGAGGAACAGGAGGAGGAGGAGGAGAAGGAGGAACAGGAGGAGGAGGAGGAGGAGGAGGAGGAGGAGGGAGATGAGCAGGAGTGGGGAGAATGAAGAAGGTA
>NC_134778.1:61799802-61809802 GCF_046742065.1 Oratosquilla oratoria | reverse complement strand
GGACAGGGGGAGAGGGGGAGAAGGGGGGAGCGAGGGGGAGAGGGGGAGAAGTAGGGGGGTTGAGGCAATGAGTCGAATGGCCTTCGAGGGAGGAAGAAGAAAGAAAAAATAATAAACGAAAAGGGACAAAGAGATACACAGATAGCAAGGAAAGGTAGAGAGTGTTTGATGCAAAAGTGTTTGGTAAATATTGGGATGAAAGAAGAACAAGCAAGATAAAAGAAAAAGGGACATAATAAGAGAGGATGGGAAAAGAAACGTAGAAGATATGAAGTGAAGAGTAAGAAAGGAAGGTGATGGAAGAAGAAAACAAGAAGAAAAATGACGAATAAAAGAAGAAAAAAGATAAAGACGAAGAGGAAGAAAAAGAGGACGAAGAGGAGGAGGAGGAGGAGTAGGAGGAGTAGGAGGAGGAAGAAGGAGTAAGAAAGAAGAATAAGAAGAAGAAGGAGAAGAAGGAGAAGAAGAAGAAGAAGAAGAAGAAGAAAAAAAAGAAGAAGAAGAAGAAGAAGAAGGAGGAATGAAGGAGAAGGAAGAAAGAAGGAGAAGAAGAAAGAAGGAGGAGAAAAAGAAGAAGAAAGAAGGAGAGGAAGAAGAAGAAGAAGAAGAAGAAGAAGAAGAAGAAAAAGAAGAAGAAGAAGAAGAAGAAGAAGAAGAAGAAGAAGAAGAAGAAGAAAGAAGAAAAAGAAGAAGAAGAAGAAGGTAGAAGAAAAGAACGTGAAAGAGAGAGAAAAGAGAGGAATGAAGGAAAGAGAGATGAAGAGGAGTAAAAAGAAAGCCATAAGGAGCTAAGGACAGGAGAAAAGGAGAGAGAAATCAGGAACAGAATATTTAGAAAAATAAATAAAAAGAGTTGCAAGATAATGAGAGGAAATTAAGTGAATAAAAGAAGGCAGAAAAAAGAAGAATGGATGATTAAGGAGTATGATGGGGAATGAGAAAAGGAGGGAAAAGGAAGAAGAGGAGAAGGATGAAAAAGATGAAGATAAGTGGAAGAAGAGTGGAAGAAAGATAAGGAAGAAGGAAGGAGGAAGAATGGAAGGAAGAGGAAACGGGAAAAGAAAAAAGAGGAAGACAATAAAGAAGAAGAGGAGAAGGATGAAAAAGATGAGGATAAGTGGAGAAAGAGTGGAAGAAAGATAAGGAAGAAGGAAGGACGAAGAATGGAAGGAAGATGAAAAGGGAAAAGAAAAAGGAGGAAGACAATAAAGAAGAAGAAGAGAAGGAAGAGAAGAAAAAGAAAAAATGGAGAAGGCGAAGTGAAGGAGGACGGGAAAGAAGAAAAGAAACAAAGAATGATGGTAATCAAGGAACAGGAAGGGAGATGGAAATCAAGGAAGAGAAAGAATATAATTAAGAGAGATAAAATAGAACGAGAAAGATACGTGTATAGGGCTATCAAGACATTTTGAGGGTACTCTGAAGATATCTTAATAGACGAAAGTGTTCGTTTCTCTACTTTGTTTTCATTTCTTAGTAATTCTTCTTCAAATTTATTAATCACGCTTTTCTTGTAATTTGCACTGAATATATATATTCATGTACATATACATATATACACATACACATTATATATATATATGCACTAAGAACCCACTATTATTTGGATTTAAGAAAAGAAGAAATTAACGGATTTCCGTATATTCGATCACTTGCGGTATTCCGCGTGAAGAGGATCACAGCAAGTGATCGAAATATACGGAAATCCGTTAATTTCTTCTTTTCTTAAATCCAAATAATAGTGGGTTCTTAGTGCAATTACTAATGTGTAACGACATTACTGGACAGTGATATATATATATATATATATATATATATATATATATATATATATATATACGCATATACATATATATTATTCATATATACATACATATATATACATATATATATGTATATATATACACATTTATATATACATATATACATATATATAATATATATATATATATATATATATATATATATATATATGTGTGTGTGTGTGTGTGTGTGTGTGTGTGTGTGTATGTGTGTGTGTGTGTGTGTGTACATACAAATACTGGTACATACAAACACATATACGCATGCACATACACATAGTCATACACATGAACGTAGACATACAAGGAATGTACATGCACAGATATGTACACATAAACACACAAAACTGTTATGATTGTGTACACACAAAATATGCTGATGAGAGCAACGTGATTTTAGAACACCAATAAAAAAGCATCTGATAACCTGACCAAGTAATTATCATAAATTAAAAACCTTTTCTACACCAATACGAGAGTGTATGTAGTCACGAAACAGTTACTAACAACCAAGTTAATTAGTTTTAACTAGTTACCAATTCCTGAGACATACAATTACGAAGAACATGATAGACGATAACGGCAGACCGAAAAACGTGGGAAGGACAGAAAACATCACATATATACATAAGGTTTGGCGCCGGTAATTGAAATACAAACCAGTCATGTTTAAAACAGGGGTCAAACATATATCGTTACACGAGAGCGAAATAATTACCCGTCGCCTTCCGACCGAAAGATCAAAGTCGACCATAACGACATATTCTGGTCTCAAACTCGAACCCAGAACGCGCATACACTATTGCATTATTTGTCCGCCACAGCGTCAGTAGCTTTGAGATTAATTAACTGAAGCGGTAGTTCCACTCTCAGAGCTTCAGTAGAATCGAGTTCAGGACCTACCTACAGAAACACACTACTTGTTCATGTCCAAATACAATTGACAATTAAAAAAAAACGCGTATATGAATATATGGAGTCCAACCCAAGTCTAATTTGTATATCAGCATTGTGAGCTCATACACTTAAACTGAGTCAGCAGTTCTTAATTGTTACAACTATATACACACCTTTTCAATTTACAAGCAGCTCTATAACGACCCATTGGTCTATTTGTTTGCATATCCTTTTGTATTTTTATTTCCTTGTACTGAAAGAAATGATGAACGCCATAGACTGAGACCACGCATAATGAAGTACTGGTCACACAGTTTTATTTTGATGGCACCCCTACGGATAAGCGTCACGCGGCGCTTTCTTTATGTAATGAGACGATATCTCATTTTGCAAAGATATACATGACGTATGTTTTTTTTAGAATTACACATATATAAACAAGCGTACACACACACACACAAACGTATGCACACACATACATACATATGCCATGAATACGTTTAGATAAACTTGGGCACACACATATTCAAAAATCTCTCTCTCCCTCCCTCTCTCTCTCTCTCTCTCTCTCTTTCTTTCTAATGCACACACACACTAAACCATAAATACTCGCACACACACACACACACACACACACACACACACACACACACATTATATATACACACACACACACACACACACACACACATACACACACACACATGCACGCACACGCGCGCGCCGAAATATATTCAAGATTAAAAAAAATCGTCAGTTTTCAGTGGAATATGACCCTTAGCCAACTTTACACTAAATTGAATCTCCATTTTCTACACATTTATACAACGCTAACAAAAAAAAAATCACAAATTTTTTACATAAAGTGAGTGTGTCTATATCTGCAAGTGTAAACACAATCTATACTCACACTTCCAACAACACATAACCACAATGGCGCAAAACTTTTGTGCACATACGTACATAAAGCTACATACGTACATGACGTTACACACGTACATAAATGTTATGTGTATATACGTACATAACGCTACATACGTATATAATGTTACATAAATACACACGTACATAAACGATATGTGTACATACGTACATAACGCTATATACATACAGTACATACATACATAATATTACATACATAAACACGTACATAAACGTTATGTGCACATATGTACATAACATTACATACGTAGACACGTACATAAACGTTATGTGCACATATGTACTATAGCGTATTGGGTTACGTCAATGTAACTTTGTTACGGGTTAGCTGGGTTTGAATCCTCAGCTCGTCTACGTTTCAATTTCCACGGATGCCTCCTTCGAGCGATTCTCAGTCTCGTTTGCGATGGTACGGAATTAAAAGTTATATGTGATTGGGAAAGAAATATATACATATATACACATATATCTACGCATGCAGAAAAAACACTAGGAAAATAACAGAAATGAGACCGAGCGCTTTCGTCTATTTAGACCTTGAAAATGTTTGAATAGACGGAAGCGCTAGGTCTCATTTATGTTATTTTTCTAGTGGTTTTTCTGCATACTAGAATCACGCGTTCAAATGATTTCTTTTGCACATATATCTACATATGTTTAGAGATACCTACGATTCGTTCGACCTAGCCCCCCTTACCCCCTCCCCCCTCCCTCCTCCCCCGGGGAAGGGGGGAAGGGGAGATGCCACTAGACAACTGCAGCAGTGTTTGCTAATTGTATCGGTTCGTCATTTTCGTTAATTAGCTGGCGGGTATCGCAATTAGTCGGGAAACATATTATGTGGTGACAAAGATTTATGTACCTCGGGGGTGGGGGGGGGAGTGGGGCACGCCGCCCCCTCAAGACTGAGTGATTTTTTTTTTTTTTTTTTTTTTTTTGCGAAGACTAGCTTCGGATTGTAAACGAATGTAGCGTTACTCTGGTCCGTAGAGGTGTCGCTATTCCCTTTACTAGACTGCATAAAAGACCTACTGACTCCTTTCATACCGGGTGGTACGTTTCAGTTTAATTTTTGTTGTCGCCACGCGATTCCATTCGTCTCCATGGCAACCGACTTGGGCCTTGGTCAAGTGAGTCAGCGACTGGACAAAGTCAAAGTTTACTAGCCAGGCAGAAAGACCGGAAAGATAGACAACCTAGAAAATATTCATAGAAGTTAAAAACAAGTTAGAGAGTCTGTCCGCCGAGGCTGGCATCTAGAATGAATGATAGACGATCACGTAGCCTTTCTAGAAGTTAACTAACGCACTCACTAACCAAGTTGACACAATGCAGTTTAGTTTGAGGTTTTAGGAATCACTTGGATAAACATCTAAGCAAGATGTTATCATGATCTTGTTATTTTTTGTTTATTTACTTATTTTACATTATCTATTTATCTCATTTTTATTTATTTATTCTTTTATCTATATACTTATTTATTTTTACATATATCTACCGTAAAATTCTTCATCGTATTTTTTTCAAATACAAATATTCTAAGTCTTCTTTATTTGCAATTTTCTAAACTGCATTACTGTTCTTTTATACAGTTTATAGTAATCAACATACCTTTAAATTGTAGATCATGGCATATTTCATATGGAGTTATTTCAAATTGCATCAATGTTCTTATATATAGTTTATAGTGATCAACATACCTTCAAATTGTAGATCATGACGTATTTCATATGCATTTATTTTAAATTGCATCAATGTTCTTATATACAGTTTATATTGATCAACATACCTTCAAATTGTAGATCATGACATATTTCATATGCAGTTATTTCAATTTGCATCAATGTTCTTATATATAGTTTATAGTGATCAACATATCTTCAAATTGTAGATCACGACTTATTTCATATGCAGTTATTTCAAACTGCATCAATCTTCTTATATACAGTTTAAAGTGATCAACATAACTTCAAATTGTAGATCACGACTTAATTCATATGCAGTTATTTCAAACTGCATCAATGTTCTTATATACAGTTTATAGTGATCAACATACCTTCAAACTGTATAGCATGACATATTTCATATGCAGTTATTTCAAACTGCATCAATGTTCTTATATACAGTTTATAGTGATCAACATACCTTTAAATTGTAGATCACGACTTATTTCATATGCATTTATTTCAAACTGCATCAATTTTCTTATATACAGTTTATAGTGATCAACATACCTTCAAACTGTATATCATGACATATTTCATATCCAATTATTCCATCCTGTCTCATCAGTCTATTTCTCGTACAAGTAACTACTAAGAGCCCCTCTTACATTAATCCCCACCTCTCCATATCCCCCTCGCTTCTGCCACAGTGAAGGACCTCGAGACGAAGTTAGTGTAATGAGATCTCCAATAATTACTTGATCAAGACACCCAGAGAGAAGGTAACTGCCTGCTCGTCGATGAATTGTCTGTGTGTCCTGTGTGTCCTGTGTGTCTTTGAGCGTCCTCTGATAAATCCCAGAGGGTGGTGCGTGTGTCCTGTGCCTGCAATTTCACGTGACTCCGTTTCTCTCTCGGTTGCTGGAGCGTTATGCTCCGTCAAATTGTTTCGTCTGACGAGCGCGACTGCCACCAGGTAGTTATTTCAGTCCGGAGGATGAGTAAGAATGGTTGGAAATGAAATGAGAGGGCAAGGGCGAGGGCAAGGGCGAGGGCAAGTAGGAGGTCGGGAGAAGGAAAGACAAGAGGAAAGAGGAAAGTGTAAGGAGAAAAGGAAGGTAAACTGAGGATGAGGAAGAATGAAGGAAAATGAAATGAGAGGGCAAAAACAAGGGCAAGAATGAGGGCAAGAACGAGGGCAAGTAGGAAGTCGTGAGAAGAAAAAATAAGAGGAAAGAGGAAAGTGTAAGGAAAAAATGAAGATGTGGAGGATGAGAATGAGAGGCAAGGGTAATGGCAAAGAAGAAACGATCATGAGAATGGAAGACAAGAGGAAGAAGAAAAGTGCAAGTGATGGAAGTAGAGGAAGGTGATAATGTAATAAAACTTGATGAAAAGAGGGGAAAAAGAGACAAATGAGAATACTGTAGGTGAGGAATAGGAAGGGTACGAAGAAGAAAAAGAAGAGGAGGAGAGGTTAGGCGAAGAGAGAGGCAAGAGAAGGAGTAAAGATAACGTTTCAGCAACAGAGTCACATGGATGCAGTGTGGAAGGAAAAGGGGAAAGGGAGAAGAGAAAGAAGGGGAAAAGGGGGGAGGGGAGGAGGAGGATAGGAGCATAGGATCAATAGAAATAAGAGAGATGGAGTAAGGAAGAGGAGAGTGAAGAGAGAGTAAAGAGAGAAGAGAGGAGAGAGAGGTAGCTTGGGATATACCATGATGAAGAGAATTAAACAAAATAATAATAATAATAATAATAATAATAATAATAATAATATGGAATAAAATGGAAAATAAGATAAAATAGATTATATAATGAATCAATATAAAACTTAACAAAATTAAATATATTAAACAAAAAAGACATTAAAATCAATTACGATAGAATAAGATGAAACAAAGAGAGAGAGAGAGAGAGAGAGAGAGAGAGAGAGAGAGAGAGAGAGAGAGAGAGAGAGAGAGAGAGAGAGAGAGAGAGAGAGAGAGATAGAGAGAGAGAGAGAGAGAGAGAGAGAGAGAGAGAGATAGATAGAGAGAGAGAGAGAGAGAGGGAGAGATAGATAGATAGATAGAGAGAGAGAGAGAGAGAGAGAGAGAGAGAGAGAGAGAGAGAGAGAGAGAGAGAGAGAGAGAGAGAGAGAGAGAGAGAGAGAGAGAGAGAGCATTTTGCAGGTTCTTTGAACATAAGTAATGTTTGAAAGTCTACGGGACATGTTTGCTATGTTTAAAATATACATAAAAAGAACAACATAATTGTTGCTTTGGCTAAAGTAGCAAAACATGAAAATCAATAGGAGACCTTTTAGTCCGTAAGGAGTTCGGATACAGAAAAAAAATACACAAACACCCAAACAAGTAAATACAACAAGCAAAGCAAAACTAGCCAATTGAAAGACATTACAGCATTTTTCGCTGGGGTCTTTACCCGAGCGATTTTTTCCCAAAACTTTTTTTTTTCCACTTCACATTTTTGGTGGATGTCAGCCCGGCACTAGACTCATGTAGTGCCCATGCAGTGGCACTCATTTTAGAGATCGGGTTGATGGCGGATGTCTGAGTTTAGTCATATATATATATATATATATATATATATATTACATTTTCCTCTATCGTAGTTTTATTGCTCTGAGGCAGATAGTAGATGTAGTCTCTTCGCTAACAAGCTGGTGGTGGTGGTGGTGGTGGTTGAGGGTGATGATGATGGTGGTGGTTGTGGTGATGGTGATGGCGGTGGTGGTTGGTATAGTGGTAGGGATATGGGTGGACCACAGTATTAATAAAATCATAAGGCGGCAGTTAGTATGAGAGAGTAAGTGCCACCCGGCAAAGAAGGGTCTCATCGAGAATAGTTATGAATTCCTCCTCTAACGAGATGGAGGGCACCACGGAAATGAGTCAAAGAAATAGAGTCACACGGAATTTATGAGATTCGCCCTTTGTCTTCATCTAGGTATTCCCATGCCGGGTGGTACTTTTCCTTTCGTTACGCGTGACGCCAGACGATTTTAATCCAACATCGTCTTATGAACACCAACCCCAACCCACACAGTTAATTTTTTTTTTTTTTTTTTTTTTTTTTTTTTTGCCGAGCTAATTCTCCTCATCTTCATTACCCTGCCCGGTGATGAAAGGAGTGAATTTTTTTTTTTTTTTTTTTTTTTTTTTTTTTTTTTTTTTTTTTTTTTTTTTTTTTTTTTTTTTTTTTTTTTTTTTTTTTTTGACATTTGACATTTGAGTTTGCGAGGCTGTTACCTCAACCGGGTGGGTGACAGACCCGAAAACCTAGAAAATGAATAAATAAATGAATAAATCCAATGAAATATAACAAAACATAAAAATAAAAATAAAAATTAAATAAAAATTGAGAGATTCCCCTTAATCACGTGACGGGGCTTCCAGAAGACTTCCGGGTCGACTTCTGGGAGACTTCCAGTTCCAGGCCACCCTTCTCCCCTTCACCCTCTCCCTCACACACCTCTCCACCACCTCTCCCTCCCTCCCTACCCCTCTTTCTCCAACACCCAAATCCTCCCCCTCCACCATCTCCCTCACACACCTCTCCACCACCTCCCCCTCCCTCCCTACCCCTCTTTCTCCAACACCCAAATCCTCCGTCATCCACCATCTCCCTCACACACCTCTCCACCACCTCCCTCCCTACCCCTCTTTCTCCAACACCCAAATCCTCCCCCTCCACCATCTCCCTCACACACCTCTCCCTCCCTCCCTACCCCTCTTTCTCCAACACCCAAATCCTTCGTCATCCAGGCAAACCTCCTCCGGTCGCTTAAACTCCTTCGAACTGTCTTAACCTCTTTCGTCTAACTAAACTCCATTATGTTGCTTTACTTCCTTCGACAGAAGACACCTTCGCTTATCTTTCTCCCAAGTGAATTCCAATCTTCTTTTGCCAGTCTTCCTTCCTTTCCTCCTCCTCCTCCCTCTTCATCCTCCTCCTCCTCCTCCTCCTCCCTCTTCATCATCCTCCTCCACCACCACATCCTCTTTCTCCTCCTTCTCCTTCTTCTCTTCGTCTCCCTCTACATCCACTTTCTACTCCATCCTTTTCCCCGTCCTTTTCCTTCTCCTCCACCTTCTCGTCCTCCTCCTCCTCCTATACCTCTTTCTCCTCCTCCTCCTCCTACACCTCCTCCTTCTCCTCCTCCTCGTCCTCCTACACCTCCTCCTGTTCATCCTCTTTATCTTCGTCCTCCTCCTTCCTCCTCCTCCTCTTCTTCTAATCCTCCTCTTCCCCTCCTCCTCTGCCTCCATTGACTTCCATAGTTTACATACTTCTGCTCCTCCTCCTCTTCCTCCTCCTCACATCTCTCATTCTCTTACACGTCTTTCTCTTCTTCCTCTTTTTTTATCCTCTTCCTCTTCCATTCCCTTCTCCTCTTCCTATTCCTCTTCTTTCTCTTGCCCCTCCCCTCTTAATCCTCCTCCTCCTCTCTTCCTCTTCCTACTTCTCCTTTCCTCTTTCTCCACCTCTCCCTCTTTTTTCTCCCCCACTCTCTTTTCCTCCTCTTCCTTTTCTTTGTCCTCCTCTTTTACGTTCCTCTTTCTCATTCCCTTTCTTTTTTGTTCCTCTCCTTCTCCTATTTTTTTCTCTACTCCTCCTTCCTTCCCTCCACCCTTTTCCTCCTCCTCCTCTTCCCTTTCTTCCTCTTCGCCTCCCTCCTCCCTTTCCCTCTTT